>NW_012142745.1:6732585-6748442 GCF_000956105.1 Propithecus coquereli
TTGAAATAAGCAAAATATTTTTCAACTTCCATGATACACAATCTATTAAATAAATATACATAAACAAATATGTAAAGTATCTCTTAAAACATCTAAAACAGAATTTCATAGGTTATTTCTTCTTTACATGCCTGCAGTCCTATGAAGCTGGGGAGTATGAAATGCTCTAAAACAGCATTTCCCTTAGTCTGTACATCTTGGTGGCTATAGGGATGCTAAGGAGACGAATCTGCAACATCCACGGTACCAACGGTTGAGATCTTGTATGTTGCACATCCCCTAAATCACAAATGATTCATCAGGGTTTCTAAAGCACTAAATTAAACTGGTTTAGATAAAAGGCATTTTTCTAGGCTAGTTGTTGGAACAGTTGATAATCTTAAAACCGATCCTTAGTTTTGGAGAAGATGGGTAGGAGAAGGTCGAGGGAGTTAGTCTTCTGTGTCCACAGCCGCCACTGCCAGCTCTGCCACCAAGGCAGCATCCCTCCCAGCATTCCTCGCTTCCAATCCTAGACTCTTATTTTCTTCAAATCCTCCTTTTCTTCACTCCTCATGTAAGCTCCACGAGGGCAAGACATTTTGTCTGTTTTAGTCACTGCTATAACTTCAGCACTTAAAAGATTCTTTGTTGAATTTACTGAATGTGAGTATATACAAATGTGTTTGGGATGAGGATGTGTGAACAGTGTGTGGGAGCATATATGAGTGTGTGTGTGGTGTGTGTGGTACACGTGAGCACGTGTGACTGGGTGCAGTGTATGAGGGTGTCTGTGTGATGAGTGTGTGGGGTGTGAGTGTGTGTGGTGCATGTGTGTAGTGTGTCAGCATGTGTATGTGCATGTGTGAAAGGGTGTGATGTATGAGTGTGTCGGTGTGAGTGCACGCGTGTGCGTGCACATTCATATGGGGAAGCATGGGGTTTGGACACTGTGAAAGAGGAAGAACGTCATGCGGATCTAATAACATTAGAGGATAAAAATAATGAGAAAAAAATGTTGTAGATACATCATATGGTAAAGATAAATGCTCATCCTAAAACATAGCATAGATTGAACACCCTGGGCCATGTATTTGCCCTAGGATTTGACTGCAGCTGTATCAACAGAGTTTGGAAGAGCTCCGGCTACCAATTCAAACCACGTACAGATACAGGGAGCAAGTACAGACACATAGATGGGACAGGAAGTGGTCGCTTCCCATGTAAAGTATGGTAGAGCCAATTTAGATCTTGTTATTTACAGTTTACATTTTTAATTCCTTTTCAAATTCCTCCTTCAAGTTGCTTCTTTTATGTTACTCTGTTAGAAAAGAAACAGTAAATAAATGCTATTGAAAGTTTAGGATAGAAGATTAAGAATGACACCTAAATTGAGCTTTGGGGATTATTGATAGATTTTAGTTACCTGGGGTGACTTTGTTTCCTCTTTGGACAGATAACTCACAAGTATATGGTGTTACTTGCTTGCTTCTCAGGGAATATTACATATTATAATCTACTGGAAATATCAGAATTTTTTCTCTAATTCAAAAATTTTCTATATTATGGCCATTATTTAATAAAATTTTTATACAAAAAAAGATTCAAGAAATTCCTCTTTCTCATTGTCCACTTTGAGTCCTCCATTATTTTCTTGCCTTTTTTTTTAAAAAAAAAATACATGTTCTAAAATACTTTTAAGTTTAATGGAGACTAGGGTAACATGGCTCAAAATAAAGCTTATAATAAAGCAAAATTTAAATAATAAGATCTAAGTTGGGTCTATCATACTTGACATGTGAAGCAACCACTCCTTTCTCCATCTATGTAAACTGATTGTCCCACTAAGATCACTGCTCAGTGGCATAATAAAATAAAGTGAATACTTAGCTGATTCAAGAAGCTTTTTTTGTTTTAATGGTTAAATTCCTGGAACATGGGTTCAGGTTTTCAATAATAGTGACATGGCTGCTGGATTAGTAAAGTCATATGGCAAAGATAGACCCCAAAATACACAAGCTAATGCTCATGTGTAATACATGAGACTGGGAATTTATTCAGGTGGGGTAATAAAAGCTGCCTAACGGTGTGCCCAATGCCTATGAGTGATTCCTTGTGATCTCTAGTTATTATGAAATGATGTTGACTCTTTACCAAATAATACAACCGGGCCTGAATCATGCTCATGGAACCATGTGATAAATCTGAAACATGATTTTACAACATGTGCAGTTATTGCACATCTAATTATCTTTCACAGAGTACCCAAGGTACAAGAAAAGGAATACATGTATAATGTGTGCCTTAATTGTATTTTGTTATAATACTGGAGCATTTGTCTGAAAAAAACAGAAGGCTTCCTCAAGTTTGAACTTTAAAAATTGTGGCGCTCCAATTCATTTTAAAAAACTCTTTAATATGCCTCCACTGAAGCAAAAATAAATTGATCAAATAAGAAGAAAACTATAAAGAATCATATTTGGTAAGGGTATTCATGTGGTTACAAAGAATTTCTTTTCTGAGAATTAGATGTTTTCAGACCACTACAAATTGCCTTGGCCACAAGAGACTTCCTGTTCTCTTTTATAAACCCTTGGTCTACAATTAGTACAGCTCAATAGCATGAAACGGATCTGAGACTGCACTGGAACCCAGCTGAACTCCTCTTTCGGTGGTAGGGTTTTATAAGGAGCCTATTGTCAGGAGTTCAGGCATTTGGAAATAAAAACTGTCATGAAGTGATGCATGGAGGCCCATGTTTGTAATTTCAGGTCCTTTATATCCAGACATCTTCGACTGTGGCCCTGTCACCTTCTGGCTCTTTCTACCCTGCAGTAGGAAGGCTTTGTGGTTTTGGTGCAGCCCCCGTTCTGCCAGTTACACTAGCTACAGAAGACTCATTCCAAGCACATTGGGGCCATTTCTCAATTGTCTAAAGACCACTGTCAAAGCCTGAATAAAAGGGCTGCTTTTCCTACCCTGGGCTGAGAAAAGCTTCCTCTGTCAGTATTGTAGGTTCCAGCTGCTCAAAAAGGAGGACAAAATGATGATGTTTAAAGTAATCGATCAATCCAAGCTGAGAAGTCAACAAGCCTCACAAGAGGAACGATTAACTAACACTTATGATCAATTCCAACCTCAGCACACGTTGGAAAGTAATCTTCACCTAAATTTCTCAGACACTGATATTGCCTTTTATTCCGTTAGAGAAGATACTTATATTAAATTAGTTGCTTGAGAAGCACTTTTTACCACATTTGGAAGAATATTATTGCTGTGATTTTATCTTTTTTTTTTAATAGTTTAGTATTAAAGAGAATATCACTTTAGTACCATCATTGTACTTTAAAGAGAAGGCCCTTCTTGTTTTGCTGGAGTTAAGCTGATTGGGAAATGCACAAATAACGAACAGTTGTCCATAACTGGATAGTAGCCATCATCCAACCAATTCAAGCATGGAGACTTAGCATTATAGTATTTAAGTATACTTAAATATAATTAAGAATATGTAAGTATAGTAAATATATAAGTGCATAAGAAGTTGTTCAAGGTGTTTTACTCTTGGACTGACAAACTACTGAGCAAGTCATTTCACTTTTTTGTCTGTGACTCATTTTTCAGGCTCCAAAATGTTTCTCACTTCCTCAAAGGAGGGGAGGACAAAACAGCCTACATATGGAAATATGTGAGCATTAATAAAAACAAAGTGCTCCAATAATATAAAGACACTTACTGCGTCAGAACCTCCCCTCGGCAAGGACTCAGAGGCGGCGGGCTGAGCTCGCTATGCAAGAAAGGCCCCTACCATGATGGGCTCATTCCTGCAATGGTCTTTGCCCAGCCTCCTCTGCCTCTCAGAAAATCCTCTTCCTTCCTCATTCTTTCCAAATCTCAGGTTTCATATAGGGGCTACCTTCTTTTGAAAATCTCTAATTCCTCCAAAATACATTTTATCTTCCCTGAACTCTATCACTTACTATGTGTATCATACATGAAGTCTGGAGCTTAGCTGTAAATATTTAGACCCAAAAGCTATGCTGCTGCTGAATTCAGCCAGTCATTTTACACGTGTGTTTTGTCGTTCATAAGCAAGCCGCACTAGATCTGCTTTGGGAATAAAATATAACAATTAATGAAATAAGTTTTGCCACATTCCTTATTGTTCCTTTGGTATGTTTTGTTTCTTCCTTTTAAATAATAAAGAACTCGAAAGCAGACATGTATTTTTATGATTCATTTGTATCCTTCCTCTGGCCACCTATAGGAACCCTAATGCACAGAACAACCTGAATAACAGTGTAACCGAAATATAATCAGCATACCATAAAATACCTTTTTTTAAAAGTAGAATTCAGTGGTTCTGAGCATGTTTACAGAATTGTACAACTGTCACCACTATTTAATTTTAGGATATTTTCATCACCCCCAAAAGAAACCCCATATCCACTAGCAGTCACTTCCCACTTGCCTTCTCCCCAACCTCTGGCAATCGCTAATCTGCTTTCTGTCTCTATGGATTTGCCTATTCTGAACATTTCATATAAATAGAATCATACCATATGTGGTCTTTTGTGACTGGCTTCTTTCACTTAGCACAATGTATTCAAGGTTGATCCAAGTTGTAGCATGTGTCAATATTTCATTCCTTTTTACGGCTGAATAATAATATTTCATTGTATGGATATGGATAAACAAAATGTATTCATCAGTTGATGGACATTTAGGTTGTTTCCAGTTTGGGGGCATTACGAATAATGCTTCTGTGAACATGCGTGTACAAGTCTGTGTGTGGACATACATTTCTCGTACAATCACATGCAGAACAGAGTCTTCCCGTATGTTTACCGAAATGAAGTAGGCAAATAGAACTGCTTCCCTACAGTGCTAACCTTCTAATAGCTTCATTCCCTGTGGGATTCAGGGAGTTAATATTAATATCGCCCCTAACTTGTTGTGCACCTCAAAGCATCTGGCCAAAAGCATGCCATTTAGGCAGGCACTAACAGCAAAAGTCAAGGTGCTTACGTTTGATTTCTGTCCTCACGATTGCTCTACATCCTGGAACAAGAGCCTTTCCAAATCTTAACTTCATTAGCTTGTAAATGAGAGGAATATTATAACTCAGAAAGAATCTAATTCCACAAAGACTATTACTTAGCTTTCCCACTGTGATTCCGTTGTTCTTGCATTAACATTATGAGCCATTTACAGTTTGCTTTTTAGGCTCAGCGGCCACGAATTAAAAAGAGGTTGAGATTCCTCTAAAATGTTAAGCTGTGTCTCAGAAAAAAAAAAAAAAAAGAAAACTTATGACCTTTCTGCTTTGCAATTTAAAATATATTAGTCTTTCTGCTTCCTCTCCTAGAATGACCCATGTGGTTTATTCTGGAAGTCCCCATACACCAGCTGCTTTTTATAGCTAGAGACACGCTATGAAAAGAATAAGCCATCGGTATATTATGAAATCCACCATTCACTCAATTTTAATAGTAAGCCAATGAAAACTGCAGGGTGCACTGGCGTGCTCTGGGACACTAATTGTGACCTGCTGATAGGAAGATGGAATTTGAGAAGATAATGTCACTCTTTTGACAGGTGATTTCCGTTGTGTGACATAGACCTTTGACTTTGAAAATAACACTGCCCAGTGTTGAAAGTCTAACTGTTCAGGTGTAAGGGCTGCGTCTTGTTCATATTGGTACCTTGATATATGCAGCTTAGATCACCAAGTGGTCCCTGAAGGTAAGTTTAAGTAGAGGAGTTTTGGTGGTGTGGGCAGTATTGAAATACACGTGAAATACACTCCTACGCAGTGTGCAGTATTTCCAGCTTTCATACATCAGAATTTTCTTATTTAAGGTTTTCTACCCCTAGAAATGATTCCACCTCAGGATTTTACATCTTTTGCTCAGCAAGAAACTCATTTCTGGCTTTCTCACCTTTTGTTCTGTTATTTTGCATCAGCCTCCACTTACGTGAACCATTCGACAGTGATTCAGTGTGTCCTTGAAACTGTTCTTTTCGGCCCTTGCTTCCTCTCCTCTCTTTCTTTGCCTACTTTACTGAGTCACACACTTTGGTGACTAAGTTCTTTATTTTTCGGTCTTACCACCAGCTTCAAAAAGAAGGATGAGAAGAATAAGAGTAGCAAATACTATTTTTGAAGCCTTAATAGTATATGTTTTTACAATGAATGGGTTACTAAAAGCATCTCTGCTGCTTATTCCCAGCAAATCACCATGACACAGTAGTGCGGAAGTTCGTACTGTTTAGTCCCAGAACCCACGCGCCAGGAGGCGCAGTCTCTACCTGGTGTACTAAGATACAGGCAAATGCTTCAGCTTCAGTTCCTTAACTTGGAAGAAGACTATTTTAACTCAGGGTTCAACAATTTCTATTGAGTGCCCATGAACCAGACATCGTGTTGGGTACTTGAAATACAGATATGAACTGATTCCTCCATTGCCTAGTAACAGAAAGCAAGTGAATAAATTGGTGAATAAATAAAGTGTTAGATGGAGGAAGATAACCTTTGTTGACATCAGCTATGTACCAGGCACTGTATTAGAAGGAAGGAGCCTCTATAAAAAGGAATCATGTTCTTAGCGCTATTTATCAAGTGATATGTTGAGCTGTGTCAAAGAGGAAAGTATCATACTAACAACCATTTTCCTCCTCATCAAGCAAAGCCAATTACTTCATTCTCTTTATTCTCGAGAATTTCATTTGAGAATGGCCTTGTGGTTCCTCAAGATGCTCAAAGGATCAGAGTTATATCCTAATATAATAACCTACATGTTTCCAAAAGACAATTCATGAAATAAATATTTATTTTCCATCTGCTTTGTGTCAAGTGCTGCTTTCGTTGCTGGGACTCTCACAATGATCAAGACAGAGGACATCCCTGTCCTGCTGGAGGCAAGAAACAAGTGACAGAGGAGTGAGAAAGCAAACTGAGACCTTTCCCAGTGGTGACAAGAGCTATGGAGAGAAGCAGGCAGGGTGATGGGATAAAGTAGCTCAGGGTGGGTGTGGGGCAATGCAGGTTGGAAGTTGAGATGCTTCTTTGAAGAGCTGACATTTGAACTGAGTCGTGAAGGGAAAACAAGAACCAGTTGTACAGAGAGCAGAAAGGCCCTATCGAGGGGATAAGCATGGCAATTTAAGGAACAGAAGGAACGCTGGGTGTCTGTGCAGTGACCAAAGGAAACAGGGCTAGCAGATGAGGGGCTCAGGGATTGCCAGGAGCCAGATGACAGAGATGGGGAGGAGCTGGCTCTGACTCTCCAGGCAACAGGAAGCTGCCAAGAAGTTATAACCAGGGGTGTGGCATTACCCGATTTGTCTTTCTAAACGCTTCCTTTGGATACTGTATGTCAATGAATCAGAGCAGGGTGTAGGAGAAGACAGGGAGAGCAGGTAAAAGGCCACTTCTGGGGGTCCAGGCAAAAGAGTATGATGGAGGCCAGCAGAGTGAATACGGAAAAACTTAACGTCTATGTTCGCAATGCAGCAATAATGCCTCGGCAAATACATCATCTTTTCAGTGTACCAAGTACCAGATGATGCCCCTTGTTTCTTGATATTTCTGAACCATAAGGATTCTTAATCAACTGGCTTTCTCATCCATATACGGGCACTAGCTCCTTAAACACAGGGCTTTTGCTTTTCTTGTCAGTCTCATGGGTCTAGGAAGTGCTGTTCTATATTCAGCACCTTGTGGGTGCTGAATAAATATTGATTAAACAAACCAAGTAATGAATCATGTCTGCTGCAAGCGTGGGCGCTTGGTAACGTGAAAACATAGAAGTGGGATGGATTCTCCAATCTGCAGGGCAGGAACTGGATTAATGACATTTGGAGGGAGGTGGGGAGTTTGGAGCTGCTGCCCTCCTTCCATCCTGCCATGCCTTGGGATTGGAGCGGTCATTCTACTACCACTTCCCGCTGGCTGAGTCCAGACTGTCCACATACACCCCAGAGGATCCTCACCCACTGCTCGAGGAGGAGCTAAGGAAATGATGCACTTCCCAGGTGCACAGAAGTTTGCTGTTGGTGAGCAATACCCCTAAAATGTGACGTAGGCTGTGGATGGAACAAAAAGAGTCAGAGGACATTTAAAGAAGCGTTATTTATGCTCCATAAAGAGGGTGAGAAAAAAACACAAAAACAAAACAAATGTAGCTATACTGTATAGCAGGGATTGGCCAGCTTTTTCTATAAAAGGTCAAAGAGTACTTAGGGGTGCATGTCTCTGTTGCAACTCCTGCAACCTTGTTGCAACTCCGCCTTTGTATCATGAAAGCAGCCATTGGCAATAGGTAAATGAATGCGTGTCAGTGTTCAAATAAAACTTTATTTATAAATATTAAAATTTGAACTTCATATAATTTTCATATGTTTCATACATTTATTTTTTTCCTTCAACTATTTAAAAACATAAAAAAAATTCTTAGCTCATGGAACATACAAAAATAGACAGCAGGCACTCACGTGCTGAAGTTTGCCAAGCCATACTCTGTAGAACAGGAAAGAGGTAGAGCAATCTATCTGAATATTATTCAAAAACTGGCAATTTTATGTAGAAATAATATTCAGTACTACCCTTTTGTTTGTCAGTTGCTTAATGCAAATTAAAATTTAACCATTTGTGGGACATGACATTTTGTGATAATAAGGATTAGGCGGCATCAAATATCCCTGAGCATCAACTAATTGGAAGCTACTCTCCCAACTGGCCTCCCTGCTTCCTCTGTGCCCTGTCATATGTTCTCCACACAGCGGCCAGATGAGCTTCTAATAATACATGCCAGGTCATTTGATCCCCTTCTTGAAAAACTCCAATGACTTCCCCTTGCCACTTGCGTTGAGAATAAGATACAAATGCCTTATCTTGACCAGCCACACCAATCTCCAATCTCAGAGCTCTTCAGGGCCTTTCTACCAACTCTTCCTTCAGCCTGAAACACACCTTCCTTGGTTTCTGGCATGGCTGTTCCTCCTTGAGAATTCTGAACTCAGCTCAAATGTTGCCTCCTCGGAGGGGTTATCCTTGTCCTCCCAGCCCAAGGGTAGCTCTCTTCCCTTAGTCAGTTTCTATCGCGCTGTTCTGTTTTCTTTTCTTCATAGAGCTGGTCTTTATCTGAATTATCTTGCTAATTAATTAGTTTACTTATTTTTTTTCCCTGACTCCTCTCACCAAGAGATAATTTGTGTCTAGTCACTGCTGTGTGACAGAACAATGTCCAACACTTGGTATTATTTACATATTTGTCGAATGAGTAAAGGAAGGAAATAGTTTGGGGTATGTTTGAGAATGGTATGTTTAGAACTGTGCTAGTATTTCACCCCAGTTGGGAATGAGGGTGACTCTGTATGATGGGGCTGGGGTGGGGGAAGGGAAGACCACAGCCTTGAGAAATGAGCAAGGACCAATTTTGGAGAAGGCCTTGCACCATGCTAAGGTGTTTGCACTTCATTTGGAAGGCAACGGGGAGCCACAGAGGGTTTTAAGCAGGCACAGAATAAAATAGCTCAGTGTATTTCTTGGAATGTTCACACTGGGAAAATAAAGAGTATGTTATTATACACTCCGTTACACCATCAAGGATGGCCAAGGCCAAAGAGTAATCAGAGACAGTCCTCAACTTAAATGAGCACAGAAAGATGCCAAAGAATAAATTCGAATTACGTGCAAATATTACATCTCATCTACATTCCTCCACTCTCTTTTTGAGATATGAGGCTTTTGAGTAGAATTTGACATATTTCTGAATGACAGAGCTAGAAGGAAAGATGCTCCAGGTTTCATGATTTTTGGTGTTGTTTGGCAGAAAGGGGCTGTTTGTCAGGTTTACCTTCAGTCTGAAAAATGAAAATGAGGATGTGGAATTTAAAAAAAAAAGTGATTCAACTTTAGGCTTGCAGTTCAAGCCCTAGTGGCTGGTCCAACTACGGAAATGAGATTTCTGTGTGAGATAAGCCTCTCTCGAAATGTGCCAACACTAAAGGAGAAGCCATTTAAAAATTTTAAAAAAAACAGATTGGAAGAGTTTCTTTTTTCCTATTTACAAATCTCTCTCCTTTCTTCCATTATTTTTCATACTTGGAACAGAAAATTACTAACTTGTACATTCTTCTTTTTCATGAATCCATGGAGGAAGGTAAAAAAAAATTAATCCTTTAGAAGCCAGAAGCCAGATTTTCCCCAACAGTGAGAGAGAACACCAAAGTTTGAGGCTGTTTGAAGAAAGTGTGGGAACAGAAGCCCACACTCCATGACAGATGTTTTCATAGACACTAGCTGTTTTGTGGGGTTACCCCTGAGCTGCCTTCCCACCTGCTTTAAGATGCTGAAGTTTGTGATGTCTAAGACTATCTTTCTTTTAGGAGACAAAAACAGCAAAGTTTATCAAGTGCCCACTGAGATCTCTGTTTGCATAGTTAGACATTTACTAATGACTTAAAAATGTTTAAGATGACCACAAATAGCAGAATCGAATGTCTGGGACATGTAGGTGCTCACCATCCATAACTTTATTGTGCTTGTCTCCAAAAGGCATTTCCTTTTTATTTATTTTCTCTACTGCCCTTAGGAACAATCTATGTGGTGGTATGCATTGTCCTAAAGCGGACATATCTCAGACTATAAATCCTTCCATGAGGATGTCTTTGCCTACCTTTCTTTGCCCCAAACTTCAACATCTCCTTCATAAAGCCAAATCAAGATTAAGGGTGATTTTTAAGAATTGCATCTTTTGTGCCAATAGATTCCTGTCTTTGCCATTGGTTGGTTTCAGTTGCTTGGAAGCTTTTACTTAGAAACGACCTGAGGGAGGAAGTGCTCTGTGAGTCCAGGTGAGGTGGTGGTTAGAAAGTGGGACATCAGTGGGGACATGAGCACGAGCTCCAGGCAGCATCCTGTGCCACCTCTGTCCCAGTGGCTACTGCGTCATTGAGCCTCCAATCTTCCAACATGAGGAGGCCCATGGGTACTTTCTACTGCCGGATGTGGACTCCCACTGCAGATACTGTGATGCTGGGTGGCCACGGGAAGAGGGCTGAACTCCCTGAATCTATGGGGAAAGACAGAGACCCAGTTCGTGGTCCTCATGAATTTAGGTGGCGTGAGACAAGAAGACTTACTGAAAAGTCGTCACTGGGGAAGAACAGGAGATCTTGAAGAGGATCATTCCGATAGGTCTTTTCAAGTTCTTCAATGACAGTTTCATAATCCAAAGGATCGAGAAGCCTAGGCTTTTCCTGCTGTAGAAAAAGAAAACATGATATTAACCACCTGCAGGTACCATCTCCCTTCTTCTCCATGCCTGGTTGGACTTCATTTCTTAGTTATCACAGAGGCTTTGACATTGTACAATCCTTCCAATGCAGTCACAGAGACTCCAGGAAGTTAGGGCAAAGCTACATAACTATTATTTCTAGATCTGAAACAATTTGAGAAGATCCTGAAATACCTGACATCTCCCCCAGAAATTCAAGCTGTTCATATTGAGTCCTCAGGGCTCATAATATCCAGCCCTATCACATCCACAGAATAGATATTTATATAATCTTCATCTTTGTCAGCTGGACACAGTGGCTCACACCTGTAATCTCAGCACTTTGGGAGGCCAGGGTGGAAGGATCATTTGAGGCCAGGAGTTTGGGACCAGCCTTATCTTTACCTTTATCTTTGGCAACATGAAGAAAGACCTCTGCTTACTTGCTTATAGTGCTATGATGATCACCACCATTTTTGCTGAATTAGATACTTCCTTGTGCGTTCTGTGTGGGTCAGTTTTAAAATGTTGGCATCTTACTAGCAATCAAAGTATCACAGGCTGTCTTAATTGTCACTGAAGCATGGATCCTGTGTCAGGATTAATTTCTTGGCTTTGAGCCTCTTTGGCTCTACTGAGAGAAGCTAGATCATTTTCAAATAGAACTGAACAACACATTATTATGTACCCAAAGTAGGGAAAATGGACAAGTATGACAAAATAGCCAGATATCAATACTGCATTAAAATCCTAAAGCCAAGAGGAAATGCACTCCCCTCCAAGAAGCCTCCCATACTGACAAAAAAATAAACGCTAGAGAAAGAAGCATTCTCCCGTATGAACCCCATTCATAAATATGGTTAATGTGTTTGGCCCAAACTGTACAGAACTTATAAGGTGAGAAAAATGGACACTCCCCCTGAAGACAACAAACAAAACAGAAAACCAAGGACACAGTCTGAGACCTGTAGCCCTTTTGATGAAGGATTTCTGCACCTAAATGAAAAGCGGTGGTCCTCCGGGTTAGTTTTGGGCTCCCAGAAGCATGTGTGAGCACCATGAAATCTGGATGCTAAAGTGTTCTCCTAGGTGCAGAAAAAGATTTCTTTTTCACATCAATGACAACAGACACTTTCCCTCCAACCCCTCAACACCTGTCCCCCCTCCCTCCACGCCGCTCCTCCTCATTCTGCAGAGCACACAGACTTAGCTTGGATTCCTAAGGCTTTCTTTGGAAGATCTCTGCTCATAAAGCCCTAGAAACTTTCATTGACATTTAAATAATTGCTAATGGGCTCCTTGAAGTAACAGTCAATATTTGTTTTGATGATTTTCCAAATATAAAAAATAAAACAAAACAAAATATGAGGCTCTCCATGCACTTTCTGCATTAAAAAAGAAAATGAAAAAGAAAGAGCAAAAAAAACCTTCATTTCACAAATGCTGAGGGCAATGCTAAGGGTAAGCCAAGGGCAATGTAAGGTGAATGTTTTCTCTGGAAGCCCCTTCAGGTGGCTAGATTTAGCAAATAAAAATACAGACTCCACACAATATTTGGACAAAAGAAGAAATTTAGTTGACCAACATAATCTATTTAGTGAAAGAGCTATGAAATATTAAATATTTTGAGGTAGAAGATACAGAGACACTATGGCGTGACTTATGTAATTAAAAAAAAAAGGCTTTCTAGAATCCCCACCTTTTGATCTTATTATTCTACTTAGATGTATTTTAAGTTTCAATTCCTTATTTTTCAGACAAAAGTTAATTCCAAGGATTACAAATTGATAGTTCAAAAGGCAACTGCAGGCTCCAGATGTTTGGTTTGGCACCAACTTTTACTTTATTTTTTAATTTGCTTTGAATGTCTTTAAGTAGTGGGATTTCACTCCAGTTCAGCTACAGGCCTCAGCCATTTTTATCCACTACCTCTCTCTTACCCTGCAGAATCACACATTTATATCACCAGCTCTACCGTAGAGTTGGTTGGTTGTTTACATACCTAAAATTTCTTTAGCTTGAGTATACAATGCTCTTCAGTACTCATAGCAACAGACCCTGATGTAGCTACTAACTTTTCTTTCCCTTCCTCACACCATGGTGAGCAGAAGCATGGGAGTGTCACTTTAGTGTGTTGCAATTCATAGGTTTGAAGGCAAATGACATAAGGAGGTTTTAAGAGGGCTTCTACAATCCGGTTCTCACTATCTTTTAAATTTTATCTCCCATTAGTCCCAAACTTGATCATTAATTAAGAAGCTAGAGACCAGAAAATCTTTCAAAGATCTTTCACTAGGGTCCAAATGCTACCTAAAATTAATCCCATCTAAATGAGTACAACAGGCAAATCAGAGCTCCCCAGTCATGGGTTGTTAATAAAACCATAGAGAAACTAAATCCTAAGATCTCCTCGATATACCCAATAAAATTGAGAGCCTGTAAACATCTCTGGGAAGACACATTTTATGTATTCATTTCAGGCTATGACATAACAGCAAATTAATGAATGATATTTATTAGGTCTTCCCTGTTTAGAATATTGCACCGAGATTATTTCGATATGGGACTGCAAAACCCAGCAGATCTGCTTCATATAATTTACTAAGTTTTGGCCTCTAGGGGAATAGATTGGTGAAGTTTGATCTTTCCAGGTAATTTGTTAATCAATGTGTAACATTCAAGATATTCAATGTATCATAATTTTGTGGATATAAAGCTTAAAAAGTAATAGGAATGATATATTCCATAGCACACAGAGCCTGGGATTTGGCCAAGTTTGTCACAGATGCTTTATGCATCTACGATGGGGACAATCCAGGCTATACAACCAGTAGTTCTCTCCAGAGCAAGGGAGCTGCATGCTCAGTGCTTTGGGCAAAGAGACAGACATATACAAGGATGGAGGGATCAGTGAATTTCTTACTGCCGCTCTGTGTAGAGATGTTGAGTGAAACTGGGAATGTAGCAGCATTGATTTACAGCTTTAACAAGCGCTGGGTTGTCCCTCCTGAATTTAATGTGCCTGTTTCTTTTGGAAATGCACCAACAGGGATAAGGTAGGTGCCAAGATTACCCTGAATTGGATTGGATTTTTATAGTGCTTTTTACTCTTACTCTCTCTCAAATGACTAATGAATTTCATTAGCTATTCTAAAGTCATTTTGCATGGGAAAAGGCACCCCCAGTACCTGTTATTATGCATCAGGGCTGGTGGTGTACTGCAGTGGTAAGAGGCCCTATTCTTGGATAGTATGAAGAGATTTGTTTGATCTAGTTTCCCAAATCCACAGCTCTCCTCCAAATCAACTTCACGGTAGAAGAATGGGCTCCTGCCGCAAAAACAAATGCTTTCTTCTCTACTGATTCCATAACTTCTCACGGCACACCAACATGGTATCTGTGCCCAAGGGTGGTGAAACTGCCATCTCTGTGATAGTCCCGGAATGCCAAGGGCCATTCAACTGGTTTGAAACATGCAGATTGCCCATGTCTTCACTAGAGATTTTAATTTCAAGAACACAGTAATCCATTATGGAGAGCTGAATTATTTTCATTGTTATAATTCAAAATCAAATGGGTAAAGAAATGACACTAAAGAAAATTAGCATCTGAAGTATGTATCATTGAAAAATTATATGATTGAATTACCAGCCTAGATATTTCTCCAGAATAGAAGTATGGTCTAATTAAAACATAACCTAGACTATCCAGCCTTATTATGGGAAAGTCCAAAGTTTAAGGGAGAGTGTGATTACAGGTTTTCTATGTTAAGATGCAACAGCAAGGGTCACATGCACAGTGGAACCAGAATTCCGGGGTTTCCAGTTCTGGCATTGTCACTTATGGACTAAGAACTTTGGACATGGTAATTAAAATCCCCATGCCATAATTTCTCCATCTGTAAAATGGCTTAGTAATAGCTCCCTCATAGGATTAAATGAAGTAGTATTTGTTAAGCCTTTAGAATATCACCACATCTGTAGTACTCATTACCTAAGAGTTGAATAGATAAAGCCTGTGGATTTTAAATTTTCACCAGTCAGGGATTTAAAACACCTGTATTATAAGTTTAATGTCTATAAAGAGCAAATAGTAGGCACTCAATAAATATTGTGGAATAAGTAAGTTGACATTTTTTCATCTGGATCCAAGAATGACTTCTGGGATTCTATCTTAAAGAACACGCACACATATAATCCGAGACTAATACAAGGATGTCTTTGCAACTTTACCTTTGTAACAAGATGGAGAAAACATGTTCACCTTAATACCAGGGGGATAAGAAAGGCAGGTAGGCTAGTGGAGCCGAGTAAGAGAAGACATCAGAGCTGCTGTTCAAAAAAAGTGGCTTATATTTTTCAGAGAACCATGTGTAGTGGAGAGAGGCTTAATGCTGCCATGGGCTTTGGGGAGGGAATGAAACTAGGGTAGGGATTGGAGTAAATCAATGAATAGCTGCGCAGTGCATGCCAGGAATTTACTGAACGCTTTAATCCTTCAGGAGAGTTAGCGAACTCAAAATATTTTGCACATGATTTTTTTTTTTTTTTGGAAAACATGAAGAGGCTGGGGTCCATGATGGCAAGCCTTGCTACAAAA
>NW_012142745.1:6760390-6763186 GCF_000956105.1 Propithecus coquereli
GGTGATCTAACATGTAAATTTCATTTCCTTGAACTTTTTGCACAGCACAATTGTACTCTGTCAATTATATGTTGTCTGTGATAAGTGAATTAAAATATGTGAAGACATTTCTTACACAATACATTTGAAAATTGGATTAATAAGGGAGATTTCACACAATTTAAAAATCCAACAGAGTAAAATATAGAGCTTCAAATAGAATTTGAATAAAACAGAATACACAAAATTGTCAATTTGGATCAAGGGGGTATAAAGTTTGGGTCATATAATTCTTAGGAAGTCACGGAGTTCTGGATAGGCATTCTAGATTACTGTGAAATTAACTCTTTTCTAAATACACTTTAGAACAAGAAATGACTTAATGAGTTTAAAATCTACATGATCATTATAAAAACAGATAATCTATGATAAATTGTCTCCAACAGTCATTTTTTTCTCCTTTCACCACAATATATGAGTACATCCAAAAGTTAAGAAGAAATTATTGTTTTCTCCTTTCAACTTTAGGCCTCGTCTTCATCTGTTGGGCATTTTGTCACTTGAATTGCTTCTTCCTTATCACCTACTGAATAGACTCCAAAGCCAGTGTAGGGATTTTCGTTTAGATTTTAGAAAGCTTAGCTGAGTGTGCTGTGGAAAGTTCAAGTTGGTTTTGGTTGGGTCAAAGAGAGAGATCTGGGATTGCCCAGCACTCAGCTTGATGCAATTCAGAAGTCTGTCTACTGAGTGGTTCTGTTACCAAAAAAGGATCCCAGGAACAAAGTGTTTCCTATAGATCAGTGGCTTCAATTGCTGCAGTCACTGGAAACCCAATCTCACTGTCCCTTTTCCCTTGCCCTTGGAAATGGAAATATTTTACTTGGCTTTAATAATACTACGCACCACTTGTAACTCTAGCAACTTTTTACAGTGTTCAAACCATGCTCAGAATGCACATTATCAAACTTAATTCTAATAAACAATCTTAGGATAGGTATTATGATGAGTATTTTTCAGAAGAGAAAATTGAGGCTCAGAGTGACTTAAGTAACCTGCTCAAGGTCATATAGATGGTCGGTGAGAGAATCAGACAGAATGACCCCCACTCCCCACCTCAAGATATCTGTCTCAAGTCCTGTCCTCTGATTTCTCGTTTTACTTTCTTGGATTCCACAATGAAAATCATGTCTCAGGATAATACTTAAGGAGGGATTAAACAATCCTGTACTCAATAGAAGAGACAACTTGTGAAAGTAGATATGCCTATCTTAGGCAGACCAAAAGCAGGCGACGGCAGCAGGAAAGTCCCCCGTGCCTCCCATTGAAGAATGACAGTCACTGTATGAATGATCTTAATTAAATTTGAATGCATCGCTACTGAATGCTGTGGGGAAACACCACATCCTTACTGGCTGCTTTTCCCATAGTACTCAGTAGCAATACATTCAAATTCAATTAAGATCATTCATAGAGTGATTAGCTTCATTATATGGTGAGACACCAGGGACTGTGCTCTTGCCAATGCTGTATGTGTGGTCTGTGTAAGATAGACATGTTCTTCTCCTGTGTGTTGTCTCTTTTATTGGACGAAAGAAGTAAATCTGAGGTTGACATAACCCATGGTACTTTTTAATTCCATGAAAGGAAATGCAGCAAGCAAATTATGTTTTTTGGACAGTCGAAAGGTTAAAATAACCTGAAACCAAACAAATCTTTGAAACAATTACCCTCTTTCAACAGGTTGATGGTAAACAACTGATGAGGTCCTTACCGGGCCAGTAGGGAGGGCACAACTGAGCTCCTATTTCTGGCCAATGAAGAGGAAGACGTTAGACCCGGGTCTTCGCATATTCGAGTTAGGAAATACTGGGTAGAAAAGACCCAGGCTACAAACCACAGGAAAAGGGTTGAGGGGCCCAGTTGTGTTTGCTCACCAACGGTGGACACGCACGCCTGAGATAGACACTGAACAGACAACAACACAACACCAAATCTATGAGCCAGACCTCTAATAAATTCTATTCATGTTAAATTAATGCCGAGTAATTCTAAGTATAGAGACAACCACTATTAATTGAGAGACAGTATACTTGTACCTGGTTTCGGTCTGTCAAAGGCTGAGTGACTATTCATTAATTTTGTTTTTCATGTGCATAAATAACTATTCATATATACATATATATAAAGCTGCTTCTGTTTTTAGATTAAAGATATTTACATGAACAAAGATTCTTTCCCCTCATGACGATGGCTGTCAATCAATCACCCTCCTTGCCCAGGGAACATCTGGCAATCTTTGGAGATGGTTTCGGTTGTCATAACTGGGGAGGGTTTGCCACTGCAAAACAGTGGATAGAGGCCAGAAATTTACTAACCATCCTTCAATGAACAGGATAGCCCTCTACAAAAAGGAATTTTTCAGACCCAAAATAATAATAGTACTGAAGTTTAGAAACCCTATCCTGAAGAAAGCAAGCAAAGCTTGAACCAGCCTGCAAAATGAAGCTTCCCAGTGATGTTGCTGCAGCCATTTATCATATAAAGTGGGCCTTCCGCATTACAGAAGAGTCACTGACATGCTCCGGCAATCAGCTCTGATGTCCAACTGCCAGTACTGCCTACAGATAGAAATGTAGAGCGCGATAAGAAGTACTTGTTTGCAGAGCTCTCATTTTGTTTGCAGACAATAACAAGCCAGAGATATTTTTAACAGTAAAACAAAACTAAGTCTTTTTAACCTTTAAAATATGTCCATTTTTACAGTCTTCCTTACTCTACTAATTGCATACTTAGTTACTTTTTCTTTCATATTTCAAA
>NW_012142745.1:6763236-6765563 GCF_000956105.1 Propithecus coquereli
TTGAGAAAAGGTTTGGAATTTGTTCATTTCTGAGGCTATACTCGGGTGAGACTGTCCATTAGTTCCAATCACCAAGACCACCTCTATTTTCCACTGTCCTGAGCTTCTCCAAGTCCAGTACTGATTTTTTCCAGAGCCTGTTTCTCCATCGTTCCTTCTGTCCCCTTCTCTGGACTGTTTAATGGAGTAGGTTTCTAATACCTGCAACTAAAGAAATCTGATGAGATATAATACAAGGAGCCGCACCCAGAAAAAGGGACTTTTATTTCTTCGATTTTTGTTTATTTGGATTTGAATGTCCTTAAAGGAGGACCTATTGTAGCCAATGACTCCTGTCTGTGAAGTGCAGGAATTCAAGCTTAGTAAACTCCTAAGTTACCAATGCATCCCAACACCATCTCATTCCGTGAAAAGTACATCAGGCAGCATGTATCCTGGGAATGGGGGACTTAAGTACCTTCTTAGTTTCCAAGGGGATACATTCAGTGCAGACTGGATCTCTAATTTTCCACTAAGCCTAACTCATTCAACTCATCATTCTCCTATGACACCAGGACACCTGGAAGCCAAACAATGAGTCACATTTGCTTTCAGTGCTGACAGTCACATGCTACAATTTTGCTTTCCATAGGAGGTAGGTGCCTGGTGCTGTTGGAAGAGCTGGCAGACCCCTAGTATAGGACAGACCAGGCATCTCTAAGCCATTGCTTGATCCAGATCACCTTCCTTTCTTCTTCTATTTTCATCTTAAGAGTCACATTTGCTATATATGTTATAGCAAGAGTAATTCTTATGTGTTTGCTTGTAGAAATAACACAGTTGAGCCAAATAATTTAATAATGATAGCTACAATAGGCACTACCATTTTTTATAATTTACCCCATAAATGATAATAATAGTTATTATTTTTCTACTACTATCATTATCAATGGCAAAGATCATCATAAGTATTTGATATCTTATCTCATTGAATACACACATCAATGCTAGAAGAGATCATCATTGCTTTTTTGTTTTTAATAGATGAGGAATCTTGGATTTTGAGGACTTAAGCAACCTGGCCAAGTTGATGGAAGAACTGATATTTCAACTCAGCTCAGTTTGAAGCCGACTGTCCATTCCCCTCCTCTCCACAACATCAGCAAAGAACATGGCTTTGCAGGAACAGAAGACAGAAAACTCTTTATTCTGGAATAAAGCTATAGTTCAGGGTACCGCTTCTGCTCCCTTTATGAGTTTCTGCAGCAAAGGCCAAGAGGCGAGGGGCTGGTGCAAACTCACGGTGCACCTCAGGGAACAAATGGTAGGGACAGAGGACAAAAACATATTTATGGGAGGGTAGAGAAGATGAACAGAAGTGAACTAAAAGGCAGATTTGGGAACCACATTATGAATGCTAATAATGCCTGTGTCAGCCTCCACAATGGAAATTGTCATTAGTTGAGGGAATCTTTAAAATCAAGAAGTTTTGTACCACTGGCATCATCCAGGAAATAGAGCTGTGGGGACCATGACCTTGCTTCCTGTCTGTGGTGGCACTCCCCTTCTCTAACAAATGGTCCAGCTCGTGCAGATAGTTGGTTCTCTACTGGTTTAAGTTTTCTCCCTCCCTTTACCATTAGCCTGGAGGAAAGCAAGGTCATTCTTGGTTCAGCTGCAAGCACCTCTCCCAAGTCCATTTTGGAAGCAGCTCTCTGGCACCTGAGCTCCCTTTTATTGCAGCCCACACTCAGAATCTTCTGATCTGTGTTCATCCGTGATTCTTAGGCAGATCGAGTTTCAATGTACACTTGTCCATTTCTTGGATTGAGTTCAGATTCCCTGCCTACTCCTGCTTCTTTGCTTTCTTCAACCTGTTCCTACGTAATGTAGGATCCTGCTTTCTATTGTATTTCAACTCAGATTCAGTCTCATTTCATCATTCCTGGAAACATCATCCTGATTCCCGCGATTCCATCTTGTACTTCCTTTCAGTTAATGGGTTCATTACACAATGGCCTAAATAGGCAATACCCTCTGAATGTCTGTATGAACCGAAGAGTAATAATAGGTAATGAAGCACGGATCACCAGGAAGGGAGGCTGTTTCCATTAACATGGAAGATTAGAGGACAAAAAACTGACTTGAAAGACCACAGCACAATACAATATAAAATGATATATGCAGGAGATATGTTAAAATCATTCAGATTAGATCCTCTCCCTATAGTTTTCATTTTTATTTTCCTATTAAGGTGCTAATTGGAGCTTTAAAGAGGAGAGGATGAAGTTTCATGGATATCGAAAGTTTTCCAAATATTTCAAAATCTTACAGATTAATGATCCACA
>NW_012142745.1:6765613-6768374 GCF_000956105.1 Propithecus coquereli
ATAACAGAATTAATCCTGTATCTGAATGCCTTCTTCAGTGTGCAGACTGGTTAATGACACAGAAAATCAAACAAACAAAAATAGATATTTAGTTTAGGACCAATAGAGTAGGCTCTATTAAAGTATCACATGATAATTATTTAAAAATTCTCTCCATGTCTTGGCATACAGACAAGCAAATAACTCATAGTGATGACCCACAGGGTCTTTTGAGAGACCCTAAAAAGAATTCCGATCTTGAGATCTCCAAAATAACTCAGAAAGAACACAGCTGTTAACTAATTTCAGTGTTATGAAGATAATGGATTAAATTTCTTAGAAGAAACAGAAGATCTGCATGACACATGGATTCTTTAGACCTTAACTTAATCTAGGATCTTTTGGCCTTAGTGTAATTGGAATGGAACTAACTCCCACACTATTTGTGTTTAAAACAAATGGGGAGATCGGAGAAAGTCCAAGCAGCTGGATCTATGGCCACAGCTGTCAGCCTGTGGGCCTGTGACAGCCTTTCATCAGAGGCAAGTTCCACTGGACAGCCTCTCAAATGTTTGAGATTCACAAAACAGGACTAGTTTTTCTCAGCAAAAAGGAAATGATTAAGTAAGGAATAAACCATCGTATACTGACCCTTTAACCTTCTCTCTGTCTTGAACCACATAGTTCCATGAGAATGGAAAAACACTAGCTAAATCAAAGTGAAGAACTGCACAGCTGGGCAAACTCAGATTAAGCTGAATTTGGAAATGGTTCCCTTGGTAACAGAGACGGACGGACGTAGATCTCAGAAGAAATCAACCAGTAGTAACTCTTTGAATGTCTTAGTCTATTTCAGTGAAATAAGGCAGGTTAAAGTTGGTAAAACATAAAGCCCTTTGCAAATATAAGGGATGATTAGTTCATCATATTCAAAACAAACATGACAGTTAAAAATATTAGAATTTTCTGTTTTGTTAACTCAACTTCATTAGTAAAAGCAAGGATACAAATAAGCCTTACAGGATTTATGATGTAAGGTGTACTTTTAAATTGAATTCAGGCCTTTGCAGTCTTACTTTCTTTTTATTTCCTAACCGTATATATCACTTATAAGCACATCAACACTCACGCATCTTTGTATAGCAAATGAAAATAAAAAATTAAAAGTGGCTGCTTCCCTGTATAATACTGGTATTTGTAAAGAAGTAGAAAATTTCCAAGAATATCTAAGTCAAATTAAATTACATGTCTCATTTAATTTTCTAGAAACACTTGGATGATAATAAACATAGTTAAAAATACATCACAACCCAATTACGAGGCTGCCTGACACCAGTGAAATTAATGCCTTAGAGCAAACTGTGGGTATTTTGGATTAATTTATATGAAGTCTGTGATGAAAGCTGCCACCAACTTAACCTCTGATACTATTTTAGTACTTTTAACAGTCACACTCACAGGTCAAGTGGGGTGTGTGTACGCACACATATACACGTCACACACACAAATGTAAATAGTTCTGTCAACAACGTGAAGCCTATATTTTCAATAAATCTTCCCATAATGATAGTCAGCCCATTCTTTTATTTGCTTTCTTACCTGTGGCTACTTGAAATTGAATATGCACAGTGGATATTTGTTGTTTTTCGGCCTACACAGCACCCAACCTGCTTTCTGTGAATACTAGCATTTTAATTTCCTTTTGAGGACTTATTTCTCTCCCCTTTCCCATAAGGAGCAGTCTTGGTGGGTCTGATTATTAAAAGGGTCCTGTTTTGCTGGGGTCAATGGCATGTGATCCCAGCGAGGCCCATTCAACTCCCCCCCTCCCCAGAACTCTAAATCTTGACTGGAGGGATGCAAAAGTTGAGAAAAGGTTTGGAATTTGTTCATTTCTGAGGCTATACTCGGGTGAGACTGTCCATTAGTTCCAATCACCAAGACCACCTCTATTTTCCACTGTCCTGAGCTTCTCCAAGTCCACTACTGATTTTTTCCAGAGCCTGTTTCTCCATCGTTCCTTCTGTCCCCTTCTCTGGACTGTTCAATGGAGTAGGTTTCTAATACCTGCAACTAAAGAAGTCTGATAAGATATAATACAAGGAGTCGCACCTAGAAAAAGGGATTTTATTTCTTCAATTTTTGTTTATTTGGATTTGAATGTCCTTAAAGGAGGACCTATTGTAGCCAATGATTCCTGTCTGTGAAGTGCAGGAATTCAAGCTTAGTAAACTCCTGAGTTACCAATGCATCCCAACACCATCTCATTCCGTGAAAAGTACATCAGGCATCATGTATCCTGGGAATGGGGGACTTAAGTACCTTCTTAGTTTCCAAGGGGATACATTCAGTGCAGACTGGATCTCTAATTTTCCACTAAGCCTAACTCATTCAACTCATCATTCTCCTATGACACCAGGACACCTGGAAGCCAAACAATGAGTCACATTTGCTTTCAGTGCTGACAGTCACATGCTATAATTTTGCTTTCCATAGGAGGTAGGTGCCTGGTGCTGTTGGAAGAGCTGGCAGACCCCTAGTATAGGACAGACCAGGCATCTCTAAGCCATTGCTTGATCCAGATCACCTTCCTTTCTTCTTCTATTTTCATCTTAAGAGTCACATTTGCTATATATGTTATAGCAAGAGTAATTCTTATGTGTTTGCTTGTAGAAATAACACAGTTGAGCCAAATAATTTAATAATGATAGCTACAATAGGCACTACCATTTTTTATAATTTACCCCATAAATGATAATAATAGTTATTATTTTTCTACTAC
>NW_012142745.1:6768424-6769723 GCF_000956105.1 Propithecus coquereli
GTCCATGATGGCAAGCCTTGCTACAAAAGAAAAGATAAAGAAAGGGTACTACCTCAGAAGGAAAGAAGTCAAGGTCATCTCGACAATGGTTCCAGATGCACACATATTATGACATTAGAGTTCAAATCCAGAATGCCTACTAGTACAGATGGAAGGGGAAGACCAGCTAAAAATGGGAAACAATAGATCATCATGGATAAGGAATGATTAGGAAATTGTGGCACAACCACCCTAAGAAACAATACATGCCCTTTAAAACTGAGTTTTTTCAAGTTTATAATAATCAGTAAAAGTGAAAATAAAAGTTATACAACAGAATAACTGCACAAGATTCAAAAAAATTAAAAGAAAAAAATATTAGAGATATAGATCTAAATGTTACCAGTTATGTTTGGGTGAGACTGATATTTAGGATTTTGCTATTTTGATTTTTCCACATTCTCCAAATTTTCTATAATGAACCTGTGTTTCTTTCACCACAGTGAGAAGATGAACTTGGTTTCTCAAAACTATCATGCCTTCCTGGAAACACTGGGGAGTTATTTGATTTTAAAATTGTTTCCCCTTTGAAAATCCACCAGAGAGGGAGCCTAAAAAATTCACAGCGAGACTTCACATAAAAGTTGAACCATTAACAGCTTCACAAGTAATTAAAAAAAGATAACACAAAACCCCAGGGAAAGGAAACCGGGGAAAATAATTACAGATTATGTATGTGGTTCTAGAAGCTAATGTCAGCAGAGGAGGGAAGCACAATTAGCAATTTAATAACTAATGCATTATTATTTTTTTATCTCTGTAGGGAACCATAAACATCTAGTAAGTTATTTAAACACCCACATGCATTGGTCATTGTTGCAAAGGCTTAGAAGTCAGAATCTCCAGTTGGAAGTTCCAGGTCTGTTCCCCACCAGCTACATAACATGGACAAGTCATTGGAGACTTAGCTGATATCCGGATAAATGGCAAAAGGTCAGCGTTATAAAGATCAAGGAAATGGAATATGTGAAAGTGGTATGTGAACCACCAAATGCCAGACAAATATAGATTTGCTTTTATTTGAAAATGACTGAA
The DNA here is from genome assembly GCF_000956105.1 of Propithecus coquereli. Lineage (NCBI taxonomy): Eukaryota > Metazoa > Chordata > Mammalia > Primates > Indriidae > Propithecus > Propithecus coquereli. Next base: position 6,769,499 of record NW_012142745.1, read on the forward strand.
TATTAACCTATATGTTTTACCCGGAAACATATAAAAAGCAAGTCAAACCAATCATCCAATCAAGACAATTACACTAAATTCTTCCTGTACCAGGAACTATGCTACATGCTTCTATATTTATTATCTACATTTCATTTAAAAAAGCTCTGCCAACTAATGATTCTAATGGAGGCAAAAGAGGTGACAACACAAGGCAGAGTGCTGAAATAAAAAAGGGCAGTTGCC
>NW_012142745.1:6785981-6834570 GCF_000956105.1 Propithecus coquereli
TAATATTTTTAAAAAGTACAAATACATACAAGTCATCAACTGGGATCTTAACTTGGGCAATTACACGCTTTTCTTTAATAAAGAGAGTAACTGCTCCAGAAATTACAACTTGTACCATGATATTAAGATAACTTTAGGTGAATTCCAAATTTCCTAATAACGCTTTAACTATTTAAATCCTCTATCAATACGATTTAAAAGAGTTACATAGAATGTGAAAACAACGTGATTTCAAAGTAACGATGTAAGTAAAAGAGGGTATTTATGAACCAAATCGAATCTTCTGTTCCACGTAAGACTTTGCCCGGTAACTTATATTAGGATACCACTCTAGAGCTAAGCCTTTTTCAAAGAAAGTACTGAAGAAAAGATGGAAAGCAAAACAGCAATATTCGGATACCTACAGAACTAAATCTGTGGATTTCTTCTTGATTTACTCTCCTCACTGTTCTTCTCTTCTTCCAAAATTCACTGGGCTCCCGTTTAAAAACCTTTCCTCGAAAGCTCATTGTATTTCTGTAATTACAGTCACAAAATATTTTAAAGTCTCAATTTTGTTAAACTTTTCTCTTCTGAAGCTTCACCAGGCTGAACAAATCTTTCTACTCTGGTAAAAAGGGAAATGCTTATGCTATGTTAATGTAACTCAACAGAAAGGAAAGGAAAACCGACAAGTTACCGCTTCCTGTGAATAAGTAACTCCCAGCTGTTCAGATACTGCTTTTGTGCATGCATTCTCCCCAATCACCTGCTTTAAAGCAAGAAGAAAACACAAAACACAAAATGCCTTTGGGTGTTTAAGAGAATTGCTCACAGCTACAGAAACCACATGATGTAAAATCACCCATGGAACAAAACCAAGATCGAATCAAAGAGCTAATTTACCATAGGGCTTCATGTCTGTCACTAAAACAGCCATCCAGACTTTCTAATTCTGGCCAGATCCCAAAGGTAAACTGGCAATAATATAGCTGAGGTCTGAGAATTCTGTTTAAAGTAGTTGTTCATGTTAAGTGTAAACCAAATTAGTGGTCTTCCAAGAGGGGTGCCCAAGCTAATCACTTAGGGAACAAGGAGAAAATACGAGAATTCTATTTATACTGGTTATCCAAATAAAGAAATCATGCTTCACAATTATTTCATATAATACACACAGACATTGACACCTTCAGTCTACATGTCAAATGGTTACAAAGAGCCAAATGGTTAATTCCCTCATCTTTAGACACACTTTCTCTAGAGCCCTAATTTGAAAGTACAACTTTCCCCTCCTCAAACCCATCTGGATGCTCTTTCCTGCCATATTTTTCTCCATGGCATTCACTAGTATGTGACACAACTATACAGTTCACTTGGTCATTTTACTTATGGTCTGCCTTCCTCTCTTAGCCTCTAAGCTCCACGAGAGTGGAGGTTTTGCTTCATCCACTGTGTCCTCAGTGATTAGAACAATGCCCGGCATGCAGAAGGTTCTCAGTTTATAATTTAAATTCAACAAATGAAAGAACAAATGAGGAAATTACATTTATTGAGCTCAACAATGAACCTTGTCCCATACGTATAGCGCTTGGAAATATTAGCTATTGATAAGAACTATGTAATTTATAAATAAATATAGACTACGGGAGGACATTTAATACATTTAGTTTTTGCTAGGCGAGTTTAATTTACTAGGTGAGTGAGATGAGAAATATTTGGAGGCCATGGCACTAGGTGGTTCCCTTTTCCCAAATAATAATTAGATTTAGTTGAAACATACACGTATACCAGAGGCTTAAGCCAATCATACATCTCTACTTTGTCATGTGGTGATTTGTGCCAGACAGGTAAAAAGGGATTCTGATTATTCCTTATGTAAGCACGGAGACTAAGGAGACTTCTTTTCAAAACTCTCAGTAAAATAGAAAGATGCTATAAAAATGACAACTGGGGACGTGAACTATGTCGTTATTATGTAATTGGCTGAAGTAGGCAAAACAAAGGATTCCACGGGGCACAAGTCCTTTTGATCCATGGTCACTGGATATTTAGAAATTCCATCATATGTCTTAAACTCTAAACAGAGTTCACCCTCTAAGTAGCTTTTTGACATCTGTTTAATTATAGCACTTGCAGACTTTTCAGATCTAATTTTTTTCCTTATATGATGCTATGAGAGTCTGCCTCTAGGTCACATGATTTCCTGGGGTCAGATTATATTTATGTTTTAATGGCTCATAATAGTATTTTGCAATCCTTTTTAGATCATGGGCTCATTTGAGAATCAAATCAAAGCTATGGACCCATTCATCAGAAAAATGTAAGCCATCAAAAAATGTGCACGCAGGGGTCACAAATACCTGAGGACCATCTCTGGATCCTCCCAACGAGGGAACCTTAAATCCCTGACTCACAGTTTTAGAAGACAAGCGCACTGTCTTCTAACAAAGCATTTAATGATCTTGAGAACCTCTTCAGTGACTTCCTCTCTTTCTAATATTTGCATCTATATTTTCCTCTATTCCTCTTTAGGCGCCACAGTTCTTTACCCTGGAGTCCCTCCCACTCCTCAACTTCTGCAATCCGAGAATGACTCATGGCTCCATTTCCTCAGCTGTTGATCATAGCTCCCCGAAATACTGGCAAAAGGAGGCACCACCAGGCAGGACGTGGGGATGTCAGGTAGAAAGAGCTTGTGTTGACTGCAAAGGAGGTAAAATCCAGTAGAACGGCAAGGAGTGTCCCATGAGATGGCACTGCTGGGACCTCTGTTGGGCTGTGCCTTCCTTCTTCCTAGACCAAGTCTGTTTCTCCAGCGCTCTGTGAGATGCCCACACACCATTCCAACAAATTCCCTTTCTGCTTAAGTTCAGAAATGTGTTACCAATCTAAAACTCTAACTAGGACAGCAGGCAAGAACCAGTAACAAAGAGAAATTCTGGCTTCACCACAAGGAGTCACTATCAAGTTCATTCGAAAAGAAATCTGATACCAATAAATGATCAGAATTTATTAAGTAGTGTACTGAAGGCACTGCTGGGCTTTGTGAGAAATACATAACACCTGTGCTAGTTTTAAGAAGGCCATATCTGACAGAGGCGTTCACTAGAGTTTGAAGGAGTCTGAGAAAGCTTTATAGAAAAGATAGACCTAAGGTAGGCTTTGAACAACAGGTGGGAATCAAACAGATGAGGACAGGACACTGAGGGGAAGGGATGTTCCAGGAAAGGAAAGTAGCAGAGAGAAGGCATCAAGATAGAATGGTTAAAGTCACAGGGTGTGGAGTCAGCCTGGATTTGAATACTGGGTCCATCACTTCCTAACTCTGTGTCCTTTGGCCGATCACTCACTCTTTCCAGGCCTCAGTTTTCTCATCTGTAAAATAGGGACAGCACAGTTGCTACCTTACAGAGTTGTTGCGAGGATAAATGAAATGACATTCTTAAAATGTCAACACACTGCCTTGCCTGGTACATAGTAAGCATAACTACTAGAGGCAGGTCAAGGCAGAACATTTAAGAAAAAATTGGAAATCGAGCCCGTCAGCAGTCACTGGTTAAATAAGAGGAGAGGAAGAAACAATTGAAAATAAAAACCAGGAGCCAGTTCATGGAAGGCTTTGAATGCCAAGATAATGAAAGTTTCCATTATATCCTGAAAGCCATGGGAAACCACTAAGGGATTTTTGAATTATAATTAAAATAGTGCTTTAGAAAGATTCATTTGGTAGCTACATGCAGGCTGGATTGCAGAGAACATGATCCAGTGACACTTCGCATTAATCTACGTATTAAATAGAGTGGTGGAAGGCAGGAAATTAGGCAACAGAAACATAACCACAGATCTCAGGGAGATTATAAATACAGATCTGGCCATTAAATAGAAAATGATAACTGAAATTTATCAAGCAAATATTAGGTGTTGGGTCCTGGTTTAAATGCTCATAGTACCTCATTTAAACCATACAACAGCCCTGTGAGTTAAATATTGTTATTATTGTTATCATTACTCCAATTATACAGAGGAAGATACAGGGTCTAGGGAAGATAAGCAATTGGCCCAAGGTCCCATAGCAAGTGAATAGCAGAGCTGGGATTTAAACCCAGCAGGTCCAGCTCCGGGGCCCATGCTCTTAGCTAGAGGGGAGGTTCAAAGATGCCAGCAGAATTCTGTGTTTGGTCATCAAGGATATGGATAATATGACTAAGAAAAACGGTGTGGTAAAATGAGAGCATTTTCCCCCTAGGTTTAATGTGCAATGTTGACATGCACATGTCATCCAACGACATGTTGGATATTGTATTCAGAAGACTGGCAAAGGGCCACGCCCAGTGTCATTGTCATGTGTGTGCTGGGAACTAAGGAAAATCCAGGACTGGAGATGTGGAGTGGAAAGTCATGGAAAGAGCTCAATTTAAAGCTCTAAAAGCAAATTGAATTTTTGGAGAACAGAATAACATAGAATTGAGGACACAGTCCTGAAGTTCCTTTACATATGGTAGCAGGAAGGCAATTTAGGAAACACTGAGATAAAGGTGGGAAGTTACCAGGGCAGTACAGAGACTGGATATCCCGGGGAGGTGAGGTTGGGGAGGGGTCGTGCTGGGTAGAGATGGATGTAGAACCTGGTAATGTTCAAAAGTATTCAGTGTAAGAGATAGACAAGCTGAATAGTAAAGATGTTGCAGTCTTGGATCCAGACAGACCTGGGTTTGATTCCTCTTCAACTATCTATTGGATGACCTCCAGCAAGGCACCTGACCTTTCTCTCTGCCAATTTCTTATATTGGGAATGGAGCAATTAGCACATAGAGTTGTTGTGAAATAATATGTTAGTCCCTGGAATTGAGAGAAAATACATATATGCTTACATATAATGGCTAAGTTTCCTATATGTGCATATATGCAAACTATTATTTATCAAATATAACTGGTATTTTCCAGGTGTTATAAAAGTATGTATTTATGTATATACATGCATGCATATACATGTACATGCAAAATACAAGACCTCACACATTCTTACAGATGTATTCAAAGTCTGGCCCCACGGTGTCCAGTCAGAGAAAGTAAGTTCTTAATTTTCAATGGATAAGAGGCTGGATGTTTGGATGTTATTAATAGTTAAGATGGGAAGCTTAACCATGTTTTAGAAGAAATAGGAATTTGAATAATAAGATGTCAGAAACTTGACAAATAGTTCTGGCAATCTGTATTAGTTTTCAATGGCTGCTGTAACAAATCACCACACAGTCAGTGTTTAAAATCAACCCCCATTTATTTTGTCACAGTTTTGATGGGACAGAAATCTGGGCACAACACGGCTCAGCTAATTCTCTGCCTGGACAGTCACAAAGCTGCAATCTAACTGTCAGCAGGGTGGTGTCCTTTCTGGAAGCTCTAGGGGAGAATACATTTTCAGGCTCATGCAAGGTTGTTGGCAAAATTCCTTTCTTTCAGTTGCTAGACTGAAGTGCCCATTCCTCTGCTGTCTGTCAGCCTGGGGTCATTCTCAGCTTCTAGAGGCCACCGGCGTCCCCTGGCTCATACTCTTTCTAAGCCATTGAATCCCGCTCACACTGTGAATCTTTCTCACTTCTGCCTTATCTTTCTAACGTATCTCTTGTTCTGCATCTCTCTGCTCTATCCAGGAAAAAGCTTTGGCTTTTAAGGCCTCATGTGATTAGACTGGTTCCATCAGGACAATACAGGATCATTTTTATATTTTAAGGCCAAATGATTAGTAACCCTAACTTATATCTGCTAAGTCCCTACCCAGCAGTACTAAAATTAGTGTTTGATTGAATAGCTGGAGAGTCTCGGCAGGACGACTTTAAAACACTATCACAGCCTTATTCTGGAGTGTGTGTGTGTGTGTGTGTGTGTGTGTGTGTGTTTACCTTTTAAGAATAATTTTAACATGAAGAATGTACCGAGAAGAAGGTGTAGGTGAAAAAGACATGTGGTCTTTGAGTGTTGTTTCCACTGAGCTGTGAGGTGGGATTGAGGTTGCAGCAAATGAGTGGGAGGAAATAGAAGGTTGGTTTCTAGATCGTTTACTGGAAAAAACTGGCAGTGAAATTAAGGTGAGAAATATGAGAAATAGAATGGTAGAGCAGAACCATACAGACAAAGTTGGAAGAGAAGAAGACAAATAACGGAGAAAAACACAGAAAAAAAAAAAGGCAACGTGCTATGAGAAGGTCCTTCTAAAATGCTCAATACAGTATGTTTTAAAATATTCAATTAAAGGTGTGTTCACTTATGTAGGCTATCCAATCTGCAAATGACTTCGTCATTAAATCCAAGAAACCATGGGGCGGAAACTTGGCTTTCGTTGACAATGCATCTGAATCCACTCCATCAAGGTGGCTTAAAAAGTGCCATTAGGAATTTAGAGCGACTAGGAACTTGGTGGTTAAGATGTAGACAAGTACACAGGATGTCATACCTGGAGCTGCAGGTCCTAACTTGAGCAGGTGGTAAAGCCCTTCCTACTCATTTCCACCTGCTTTATCCTACCACCTCTTTAGTCCCTCTTATCTTTGTTCCAATTGTTCTTCTACCTGTTGAGTATTTCAGCATTTGCTGTGATTACTTCTTCATTCTTATAGAATGTTTAGAAAACTCATTTTATTGTTTCTCTTCCATTTCCCATAGATTTTCCTTTTGCTGGGGGTGGGGGCAGGGATTAGTTTGCTGCACAGCCTTTATCTCATGGGAACAGAAAGGCTGGTCCACGGTGGTCTTCAGCTCTGCTCACCACTGTGCACCCTGTTTAAAGGAAGCAGCAAGAAGCTACTTCCTCCTTCACTGTGGTCTCTCCTGAGCCTGGCCCCGGGCAGAAGGGCTCCTAAAGTTGGTAGAACTCACACTCACTCTTTCCTGCTAGAAAGGGCAACTCAAATGAACAGCTACAAGTTACCAAGTTACCAACAAGAGATTAGATTTCTCTGGGAGAATTTAAATGAACACAACAAAACCTCCTATTTCTAAATGTAGAGCTTCCAGTGGGCAATGCCTGTGGAATGCAATGGTTTTTCCTGTCAGCTAAACTGTAATCCAAATAGCACTGGTTTTAGTACAAAATATTAATATTTAGAAAATTCATGGAAAATAAAGGGTGCTATGATTACTGAGAGAAAATGTAGACAAGCCAACAACAGGAACAGACTCCGTGTGTGTGTGTGTGTGTGTGTGTGTGTGGTGTGCAGTGTGTGATGCATGTTTGTTGTGTGTGGATGTTGTGTGTGATTTGTGTTTGTTGTTTGTGTAAATGTGCACAGGCATAATTATCTTCATTGCATTGAAATAATTTATAGTGGTCCATTCATAGTCTCTCAGACATGTATTAAATTGTAATGATATTTGTATATTATTGAATTTCAATAAGATTCATACGGTGAAAATTCTCACTTACTCAGGATTTGATGGGGGATGTGGGTAGGTAAGCACCTCATTTCTTACAGAGTTTAGTGAGGCCACGTGAGAATCTAACAGCAAGAAGTGAAGGTGATGCCCGTTCTCAGTAATGGACCGTCATTGGTCATGTATTTTCACCTCCAGAAAAAGACATTGTAATCCATAGATACCTGTGCTTCCTTCCAATAGGAATCATAATATGAAGTTTGGAAAATAAAGAACATTGATTTTAGAGTTTATTCTTTTTCTTAATTTCTTGTTGGGTATTTAGGGAATCACCCATCCTGAAGTTTTTGATGCTTTATGCTAAAGGCATCCAACAGTCTTCAAGATGTCATGTGTATTTTAACATTTTTAGCTGCAGCCTGGTCTGTTGCTGAAAATGGGAAATCTCTAAGGAAAAACATTCATTCTTGTAGAGACCATGCTCTAACTCACACCCTCTTGCCTCCATCCTCAGAAGCCAGGGCACAACAACAATGACAATGACAACAACAAAAGTACCACAGCTATCATAGGATTTCTAAACGTAGGTTTCATACTAATATATACAGCTGGGTTGCTAATGCTCTTTAAAAAGTTGTGCAGTTAATTCTCCACCTAGAATCCAGGATTCATTTCCCATTAAAAACTAATCAACTCCAAAACTCCAACAATGTTCACTATTCCTCTATCTTTTAAGGAAATCTGAAAGGCATTCCAGGCTGAAGCGGAAGATTTCTTCCATAAATGATCAGGCGAAGACACACAAATACAGCCTCCCAGAAGACGGGGCTGAGGAACTCTGAGTCAACGCTATTACCTTTTATCATGTAGGGACTATTGCCCAGCAGCATTTTCCCCTAGAGACAGAGGCATTCTCCCTGCTTGCTGGCTTGGATCCCACTGCAGCTTCCCACTGCTGGCAAAGTTAACTACCAACCTGAGTTATTTCCTTTAAAATAAAACAACCACCTAAAATTGTCCTTCTGTAGTCGTTCCAACTGCTAATTACCCTCCTTTCAATATAAATGTCACCACTGTTTCATAATTACCCTTAAAATCACATTGTGCACAAGAGACCAAGGTTTTTTCAATCTGTGAAGCTCTATTGGAAACATTGGTTAATTTATAGAATATCAGCATTACGTGTATTTTATTTTTGTGGCAGTGTTTTTACTGCAGAAGGATGTGTCTTTACAAATTGAGGGCAATGCAGCATCTTTACCTAAGCAATTTTAAAGAGGAAACAAAATGCCATGTAAATGCCAACCCGTGAGCATGAAGGTAACCAGATATTTCGAATAACAATCTCTTGCTAGTGGATCAGACTGTTAGCCTAGGTGCAATCTCTGTGACCCAGTCCACCCCACAAACCACTTCTTTAATGGTGCCATAATGCATTTGTATCTTTTAAGGCCTCCACCAGGAGGAGGCAAAGCTAATACAATACTTTCAGCATTTAATGCCTTGCATTATGGAAATTGGAAAATAATGGTAGGGTCTTGGCTTTTCAATCAAGAGCTTCTTTGTGTTTTGCAGAGAATTAATTGTGATTTCCTTTATTTAGCTGTGCATACTGCCACAAATTCTTAACCTTTTGATGTCCAGTAGCTTAAGGTCCCCAATTAAAGGACAAATTAACCTCTGGCTATTTGCTGCACCTCACCAGGTAAAACGAGAACTGCAATAGCAGGGAAACAAGGATTGGATAGCTCTACTAAGGGCACTTAATCTGGTTTATGAGGAGGGGAGGAGATTCAAAGAGGCTTTGACTCTTTGTTGAACATTCCTTGTGCTGTACAGTGCCAGGTATCAGGGATAAAGAGAGGATTAGGACAGAAAGCCTAGCCACAGCCCATGTAGGGAGATGGTGGCACATATAAAACAACCTAGGCAAGAGGGCAGAAACTAAGTGACAAATGAAAAATACAAGCTATGGAACTCAAAGACAAAGGAGGGCATTGTGTCGGTCAAGCCCAAGCAGGACTTCATAGAGGCACTGCAACTGGAGTTGGGGCCTGGGCAATAGTAGGACTTTGAAAGCTGCTGTTATAAGAACAACCCCAAGAGCAGAGCTTCTCCAGTGTGTGTAAGAATCACACGGCACACGGAAAGGCTGTTAAAAATACGGATTCCTGTGCGCTATCCAGGACCTCGCTAGGTCTGACGGAGGCTCAGTAATCTGGCTTTATAAAGAGCATGCAGGTGATGTTCATCAAAGATGCTCTGCAGACCGCACTTTGAGAAACAATGACTGAGAATCTGGTTCACCTAATAGTGTTGTTAGGCAGAAAATCATACACTCTGGGGCACCACCTCCTAGTGCTAGCTATCTTTTGTACCAGACTGAGGTCTCATTTATAAAATCGAATATTCCCTTTTCCTAACATGTACTCAGTCAGGTGGAATTAACTAACCAGCTGGATCATGACGCATGTTCAGGAGACCGAGGAGAAAACCCCGAGTAAAGCCAACCATCCATCAAACGCTGTGCGCACGCTCACTCCCAGCTTCCTTTTCCGCCTGCCCCGCCCACCTCTGATTTCACATCATTTCCTCTTCATTGGCCATTTCTCTTCGGACTTCTGTAAACCTGGTCATGCTTGTCGTGTCTCTTCAGTTATTGTCTAAGTCAGGGTTTCTCAAACTCAGCACTGTTGACATCTTGGACCAGATCATCTGCTGTGGCAGGGGGTGTCCCGCGTACTGCAGGACGTTCAATAGCATCCTGGCTGCCCTCTACCCCCTAGATGCCTGTAGCTCCCTTCTGTGGCCATCTGTGGCAACCAACAATGTCTTTGGATATTGCCAAAAGGTCCCTGGGGAGGGAAGAAGGCAAAATCCTTCCCCTTGCCAGTGTTTAAATCCAGTATTTCTTTGATGGCAGCTTTCAGGGCTAGGGATCTCCTGGCAGATGATGGAGGTTGCTGTTCAGATCAAGAAAGGAGGAAAAAAAAAAAAAAGCTGAGTTGACTTGCTTGGAAGAACCTCAGACTTCCTGGCCCTCAAGTCAGTGCCCTCTCTCACTTCTCCATTTGTCTCAAAACTCCAGTATTTGAATTAGTGTATGAGCCTGGGTTTCTGTTTCTGGGCTGTTTCTATTCTGGGCTGTCTCTATTAAAATGCAGCCATCACTTCACTTGCCTGGAAGAGATACAAAGCCATTATAATCTTCAATAGCTGAGAATGATATCTCAAAAGAGACAAGCTGGTCACCTGGGCAGAGACCCAAGGATTTGGAATTGAGAATTCACATTTCGAGGATGAAGCTGGGAGTGTGGTGTTTGCCACTGTGGGTTAGACCACGGTGCTGGAGTCAGTTGGCTTGCAATTGATTTCTGGCCTTCCCACTTAACTTGCTGGGTGCCTCTGTGCAAGTTATCCAACCTCTCTGAACTTGAATTTCCTCATTTGTAAAATGAGGATAACCATAGTATCTACCTCATTACATGTTGTGAGGCTTAATAAGAGAACATTTGTGAAGTGCTTAGTGCAGTGCCTGGGATAAAGTAAAACGCTCAGTAGGTGTTAGCTGTAAGTTTGACTGCGAGGCACTTCTGTCCAGGAGATGGTCTTAAACTGGGCTGTCTCAGTCGATTTTCTGGGGGTGCAGGATGGCCCTAACTGTTCATGCATGGAGCATTAAGAGGAGGAAGTAGAGGCACAAAAAAGGCACCAGCAGCTTTCAAAGTGGCAGTGAGAGAGATAGGACATTCCAAACATGAAGGGAGTGGCCAGAAGACCCACTTGGTTTGGATATGGATAATTAGGTTAAATAGCCCCTCCTTCCCTGCACATCCATTCCTTCCACAACTGACCTCTTTGTGCTCATTGTGTCTGGCAACACTGGTTATTTCATTTTTAAGTCCCCACTGTGCACAACTACAAAAGGTTCCAATTATCCTATTTCTGTCATCTCTCTTCATCCCACAAAAAAGACTCAAATGCCAAGGAAGTTAAGAAAGCCAAGCTTTAACCAATATCATATGCTTTTTTAAAAAAATCTTTTCATGGTTACTTTTCAACCTAAGCAGTACTGTAAATTTCCAGAACAGTAAACAGTATCGTCTTTATGTCTCAACTTTGCTGGGTCTCCTACTGGCATATTGCAAATACCAACATTATAATTACTGATTTGATGTTGTACACAAGGGAAAAGAGCATTGCACTTTCTTTTTCTCTGTCTAACCCTTATTCCTTTCCACAACTTTCCAAGGCCACTGAAAAGTATTAAAGCACATTGACAAGGAGACATATAATCTGACTTTGCTGTCTTTTGCCAGGGTATCATAGATTGGGAAGGAGATCTGCTACTTAGATTGCATCAAAAGATCTTTGGCAGCATTTAAAATTGGCATCCCTCTTGCTTTGGTTGGCATTAAGGAATATATTTCCAGAAACAAGTTTTGTATTTGTGTTCACTGCTTCTCTCTCAGTGCCCATGATCACTGAATGTAGACTGCCATGGATAAGCTGTTTCTTTTTTTCTCTCAGGCAGAGTGCATCTGTGTGCACAAGTGAGAAGAAATTTGGGTGGCATCAGGAGGTCTATATTCAAGAATCAGTCCATTCACTGATGTCTGATTGATCTTGGGCAAAATAGTAATTTTTTTAGGCTTTTGTCCTAAAGCCTTTTTCATCTCGAAAATTCCAGGTTTTTGTGTTTTTAAATTTTCGGATAAACCTATGACTGGACTGAAAAACTAAGCTTTCACTTTTTTCTTTTTTTAACCTCAAGTGCTAACTGGAAAAGAAAGACTATTTCCAATCAGAGCCCCTCTTTGTCCACACTCAGTCCAGATGGTGCACCCAAAAAGATGCTACCTGTCTCTCATTCCCCATCCTCAGCGAGATTTCATTTCAGAAATAAAAGCTGTGCCTTCTCACTAGATGACATTGCCTTTGACATGGTTTACAAACAGAGCATCGAAGAGAATTTTGGCACCATTTTCACACCCACTTAATTCAGCGATAATATCTTGGCTAAATCTGAATATTCAGTTTTTTTTTTAACATATCATTACTTTTGCCTTGAATATAGCTAGAAAACAGAAGCCAACACTGGGAAACCAATCCTTTAAAAAATGCCTGATGTTCCATTTTGCCCCACTTCGCTCTTTGGGCTGATTTTATGTGGTCATTGCCAAGGTCAAGTCTTTGTATAAAAGTCTGAACTTTTATTCTGTTGCAGAGAAAGGCAACATCATTGTGGGTCTGACACACACATTCTTTCCCCTTGTTGTGATCACTGTACCTTGATTTTCCAATGGGGAACATTTCTCTTCCAGAGCGTATCACACAAGGTGCTCTGATCTCACCTTGACCCACTAGATTGTCTTTTCTCTGAACTTGAGCCTTGAGAGGAATGGCATAAGGGCAGAAGACAGCTGTGATTTATACCAACAACAGTGTCCTGGAGGCTGCACGTTATTATTGTTTTTATTGTCATGGCATCCTGCTTCTTCCTGTGCTTACTACGGCCTGCTGTTGAGCTTGCCTCCAGTCTGATGGGCTACACTCCACCTGCACCTGCACTCTTATTCCCCTTGACTTAGCTAAGGTCATTCTCTTTTTGCAACTATATACCTGTTTGCAACCATTTATTTATTTACACTGTAAATGGGTACAGATATTGTGCTAGGTAGCTAGGTTAACCAGAAAAATGAAATAACCTCTTTGCCTTTAGAGAGCTTAGAGGCAATGGTTTGGCAAGTGTGATCAGAAGTTTGTATTAGAAAGAGCTAAAAATCAAACAAATGAAAAATTATTATCTTTTCTTCCATGTGTTCTTCTAATGGCTAAAAAACAAACCAACCAACAAAAAGCTCATTCCCCTTCCTTCCAAATACTATTCCAGTTGACTTTATCATCATGTTAATAACATCATCATCCACTGAAGTGATAAAATTGGGGACCTGATATTCATTTTCAACTTCCGTTATCCCTCATGGGCATTACCAGCCCATCATGAAATTCTAATGATTGTATATTTTCTCTTTTAAATTTTTGTAGAGATGGGCTCTTGCTTTGTTTCCCAGTCTGGTCTCAAACTCCTCGTCTCAAGCGATACTGCTGCCATGGCCTCCCAAAGTACTGGGATTATAGGTGCAAGCCACTGTGCCCAGCCTATATGTTTTCTTTTAATCATCCTTATCATTGTAGCAATTTTCCTTTCTAAAGATAGGTTTGAGCATGTCATTCCCAACTGAGAAGGTTTGAATAGCATCCCCTCTTGTCAATATTGGTGTTTCCCCAGGTGTGTTCTGGAGTTTCCCAGTATGTTAGTCAGGATTACAAATAAGAGATTTACAATGGCAACTAAACTTGAGAAGCATTGGGCCGAACGGAGCTAAAGTGGCCTTCTCGTTGCAGGACTCCTCGAGCTGTCAATTCCCAGTTGAGCTGCAGCTCTCTCGAGGAGTGTGTTGCACGCATTACTTCCCACACTTATTTTGCACAGCAGCATTTTCTTACAGGGCACTTATTATTCTGTGTCACACAGTTTGGGAATGATCTCTGCAACTGTCACGCATAGTGAGAGACCCAGGAAGACAGAATTTAAACTATTTTCACAAAAGGAGATAAGAAAGGCATGTTCTTCAGCGTAGACAAGAATGGCAAGAGTTTGTGTGATGAAATAGGAAAGTCTGAACTAGGGCAGATGCCAGGTTGCACCGGTGTTAAAACAAAGAGACGAGAGGGCAGTGGCTCACTGGCAGGTTTCAGGGCAAGACCTCTGCACCTTTCCCAATTTTGGTCTGTTCCTTCCCCAGAGTGAGCTCCAGCCAAATCATCCATCTCTCCCAGGAGTGACTGTCCATAGCAGTACGGCCAAGATACTTGTGCACATCAATTAGGAAAAGACACAACTTAGACAGATACTCCAGTGATTGGCTTAGACTGGACAAAATGTGACATCTATTTAGGTATGTGGCTTTGGCTTTATCAGGCCTCTGTGAAACCTCAGCTTAATAGGACGAGGCATGGACAAATTTTCATGGTTGTATAGTAAGCATGAAATAAGCACTGCAGTCAGCATGGAAAATAATTCTTGACCTACTTAAGGGGAAAATATGGAACATCTGAGTCCACTCTCCAATCTCTCCCTTCAATAGCTGGTGATATCTCTGGTTTGGTTTGTAAACAGATTTCTAAAAGGATTTGTTGCTTTTGATATATCAGTATCCGCATCTTCTACTTGTATTATGTTACTGAAAATTAAATTAAGTGTCAGATATTTATTGCCACACTCCCTTCTATTGTTTTACAGTCAAGAAAAGATAGTCTGACTTGTTGTTATTCAATTATACCTGTGGAAATCTTTCTGAATTAGGAGCCAGAGTGCACATTGCTCAAAGTTAAAATATAATCCTTAAACCGACATTTACATTAACATCAAAAGCATTTCCCACTCCTATCAGCCAAACATGTCATAATACGTTGTAGGCAGTATAGCTCTCACTGGCCCCTTGAAGTTGGAGAACTGAGTTAAGGAAATGACAAGCAGGTAGCCTAGGACTCAACTTGGTCCCACAGTTGTAATTTTTCTGCCAAAAGTGTTTTAAAATATTTGAATTTTTTGCCAGAATTTAAAAATTGGGAGATTTTTACATAAAAGCCCTGGTTACTGTTTGCTTTGGAAAATTCAAGACCTGACCATACTGATCCCACTTTCTGACGTGGAAACTATTGCCCAAGCAGAGCAGTGGCCATAGCTTTTGGATGAGCCTCACTTTTCCGAGTTTACTGTTCTGCCCACTGCTTCTATTTGCCTCCTTATCTAGCGCGCTTCATGTATTCCCTTCATGGCCTGTAGGCATTTGAGTTTGGCACCCTTAACTCAGTCTTTTGGTAAGACTGTTGTAACCGGGACTGCGGTCTAAGCCTATCCTGATCCCTCCTCATTAGGTAACAAACCTAAGGATTTCTACTGCTGATATATTCGCAGTTAACATAGGTCTTCACAAGACCAATAATTTACTTGTGAGGAGTTCCCAAATGTAAACTATATGCTAATATTTGAATGTAGCCATAAATTGTTTTTCTGTTCTAACATGTTTAACCAGAATGTCACTTCCTTAAATATATGGAATACGAGAATATTTCTAGTATTGATTAAGCCATAGAAAGCATTATACTGCACTAAATTTCTTCTTTAATTTTTTAAAAAAAAAGCCATTTTGATGCAGAGTCAACGCGTTTGAGAAATCAGTGTGGCAATTAATAGCACAGCTCTTCTTGTGAATGACAGAACATGACATTAAGCAAAACCTCTAAGAGGTGCTATTTGTTTCAAAAAGTAAACAATTTTTCAAGTACCAATTTTATGTTCAGAAAGCAAAAGATGATAAGAGCATTAACATGTAAGGTTACTCATGGTATTACCAAGTGATTTTTCTATAAATTGAAAATGATCCTCATATACATTTTTAGAAATGTCACGTATCGGGCTAAGGAGCCCAGCACTTGAGTTGATCATTTTCCTCTTTCAGTAAAATAAGGATAACAGATTATAAATGATCTCTAAAACACCTGGCTATAAAACTCCATCATGTTATGAGAGTATAACTACGAAAGCTTAACAAATGTTTTCATGTCTTCTCTACATCTGTCTTTGGAAAACTAAGGGAACACTATTGTCCTTTCTTCATACAGAGTCCCTGTACTGGTAACAAGATGTGAATCATGATGAAAGACTACAGAAGTCTTTTGAATAATTTAATGACTTTATGGACCTATTTCCAGACATGCTATGGTTGCATTTTTCTTACGCTTTGAAAGATGGTCAAGAGAGGATTCTGCCATCCCTCACAATGTGTATTGGCATTTCTCCTACTAATGTCAGAGGAGATGATTTAGTAATAGATTTATCCCAGAAAGCTTCCCACCAAATCACCAGTGCCATTTTTTCCCTGCTACTGCACCATTTCCACATCATGGTTTCCATGCTGGGATGGCTGAGGCCAGGGAATGAGTCACCCACCCCTCAATGCACCTAACCAACCTTTGAGTCAAGTACCTTTCTGGCCTCTCTTTGTCCTTACCACTAAACCACATGACTTTAAACTGTCCTAGGAGTATAATCCAAATATGATGCCAAGACTTTGTTGCTGAGATCTTTTGTAATAAATGACAAATGCTTACAACTTAGCTTCACTGTTCCAGTAGTCAGTTGCACTGTACATCAGATTCTGCCTGTTGTAAGAAAAAAATGCATGAAAAATGTACATAGCCATGACATAGATGAAGAATGTCAATGAGAACCTGACATGGCCTCCAACTTTTCTTAAATTGTGAAAGACAACTAATTTAAAGTTTTGAGTTAGTGTAACTATTGAATGGGAAATTTTAATTTCAGTAACAATGGCAGCAGAAGCAACAGAAATAACAATATGAGGGGTTGGGAAGGGGGAAAGTCAAAGTTATAATGAATTTCTGAAATTCTCCAGTGCAGTTTCAAGCCCACTTTTCTCAAATTATTTATATAAATCCTTAAGAGTGAATAATTACTAACTGCCCAGGCTTAGATTTAATCCTCTTGGTGTATAATTCAATTAGGTTGGACTTAAGTGTAGGAAGCAGAGGCAACTCCTATGTGGCTTAATTCAGGAAGAAACTATTTGGCTATCGGAGGTATCCGTTCCTCCTTTTTCCAAATAATATTTGCTTGATAACGCCTGGAAAGAAAGGCTTAATACATAAATAATAGTGGGTGATGACATAATATTCATGTCCATTGCAGAACAGAGCAAGATAGGGCAGAGAAGGTTCAAGAAGGCAAGGAGGCACTTGGGATGTGTGTGGAGGGTGGGTAAATCCAACTACATGAGTCTCAGGGATGGTGATTCTAGACCGTTTGGTCTAGAATTATTGTGCTTTTACAATTTGGCCTGAAATTTATTTTTTACCAAAAAGCCATTTCCTACATATTACATTTTAAAAATATTTAGGAGAAATGCCAATACACATTGTGAGGGATGGCAGAATCCTCTCTTGACCATCTTTCAAAGTGTAAGAAAAATGCAACCATAGCATGTCTGGAAATAGATCCATGCTAAAATACAGGATATAGAGGATTAGAACAGGTGAAACTTCTTGTGTGAGTTTTCCTTGATAAAATTTAGACAACTATTTGTACTTAGACGAATGTAACAAAAAACACGTCCTAGAATTTAAAGTGAATTAGAACAACTATTTCAATGATAAGCTGCTATAATAATAAAAGATATTTGATAGCCAGTCAAAATTGAATGTGTTGTTCATTTTCTAAATGCAAACGATTCTTTAAGACAGCTTGATCTTAAAATAACAAACCTCTTTGAAATGAATTCCACCTGACTCATCAGTAATTCCATATTGAAGGCTTACAGAACCCTAGGAACCATGGGGCTAGGAATAAAATAATGATTTTTCTATAGCTTTAGTACTGGCCTTGAAATGTTTCTAAGAAAAGATGATCACTGATCTTGAATGTCATTAATAAATTAAAGTTTAAATTTTCTCTTTTAGCAATATGCCCTCAAAAATGCAGAACTCCTTCCCCTTTTTTTTCTTTTTCTTCTCCCTTCAGCCATTGCATCTTCAGAAGGGAGAACATTCCTGTTATAAGGACTCATATCTCACGGACATAAGAGTAGGAGAGGGAATGATTCGGAATGGCTAAGGGTAGAGACACAGGGTAACCCACTGCCCACCGAATTGCCGAGTTATTTCTAGTGTGGTCGTTCACACAGCAAAAGTGCTTCTCCTCGATGGTTTATGTCCACATCACTACATCAGATAAAAGAGAATTCTTTTGGTATAAGGCAAGAACCCTTATTAATCAATTTCCTAATTACTTACAAAAATATTAGTAATTAATAAGTTGATTTTAGAGAACAAATATATTCCACATTTGATGATGCACTTTTTTCCCAAAATCACAGTCATTCAACTTTTTAAGCGTATGGAATAAATAGCCTATTCAATGGGAAGTACTTTAACTTCACAGTGTGTGGAAAATTCAAGGAGGTTTGGTGATAATCCTGAAAGTGTCCAAATTTTTGTTGTGTCAAAGAGGGAACAGAGCCTAACATGTAGGCAACATTAAGTACATGTTTGCTGACTGAATGTCCAAAAACAGGCATTTTGGGGCACCCTTCTATGGTGAGGGCAATGTTCATACACAAGACTGTCTGCAATTAACTTCTCTGCCTTCATCTCTCAGTATGATTCTGTATATAGTCCATAATCCAGCCCTTCTTGGATGGATCTTTATCTTCCTTATCGCTCTGTTGAAATATGATGGCACTTTCTTTGTGCTTCTCTTGTGGAAATTACATTTTTTTCCCTCTTCAGATTGTATTCCCTTAAAACATGTCAAATTCCCTATTGTTGTGACATCTTCTTAGATACACAGCTAGTCACTTAATTGCCGTTCTATCCTTTACAGAGCTCAGTTTCAGAACTTGAATATAGCAAGTGCTCCACAATTATTAAGAATTTAACTGGCTTCCCTAAAACTTCCATACAGCAGATTTGACTCTGAAGCCTAAAATACTGTTTCTTGAGAATTTATTTGAGAATGTTTAAAGAAGAAGCTTGAATCGTACCCATTTTTGTAGGAAGGGCTAGAAGGTATCATATAAAACTCTTTATTTTTCTCCTTATAGGATTATTTTCAGGGAACTAAATCATGATTCAACCATGTGTCTCACATACAAAAAAATACTTTTCAAAGAGCCATGTTTAAGTGCCAAGTGAAATGCTCCATTTGGAAATTGGAATGTACCATTAATCACACTGCTGTGGCTTCCGATGAATGTAATTACTTACTATCTATAGCAGAATTGAACTAATTGATTAGCATTACCCTATAAAAATGCAAGTGGGCACAACAGACTCTCTGACGCCTTCAGATATTTGGCAAACATTATAAAGTGCTCAGCCTATACATCATCCACTATCAGCCCCCTCTTTTCCTCCAAATTGTTTTGAAAGACTTTTCTGAAGGGCTTGCATATCCTTGATACCTAAACATTACTTGGGACTAGAAACGGAGCTGAGTGGTGACCCCAATTGTAGTCCTGGATCTCTGCCTTACTAGTGGTAGAGCGATAACCTTATTTGATAAAACCACGGCTTCTTTGCATTAGCATGCTATAACACGTGCTGTTTTGAATACACAGAAAACCATCCCCAAATACTTCATGGCCTGCTAAGATTTACATTAGACTGAATTTCCCCTTTTATGTGACTGTAAATTCCAAAATGTAATTCCCAGGGCAACAAAAGGGAGATGTGTGCTTTACCGCTATTTCCTAGAACTCTTAAGTCTTTATTTCCTCCGTCTGGAAGTCAGTAAGACGGCTGCCTCTGATATGTGAATCGTAAAACTGATCACACAGTCTTTAAATCTGAGCAGTTATCACCCAGCACCCCTGAGAGAGAGGAGAATAATTCTCATTTTAAGATGCAGAAAAATGCTAAGTGGGACAAAGAACATAATGATCTATACAATAAGTTTCTTTGGACCTAGACCTTAATGCTTGCTGGCTTTATGGCCAATTACACTTTACGGAGGCTGTGAACAAACATGGATAAACCCTTCAATGCTAGCTAGCTCATGGCTATCAAGTTAAATAGCTCATCTTGAAGCAGATATTAGGTTAAAAAAGCAGATATCAGGTTGAACAAAGTAAAGGTTCACCTTTAACCGTATCAGTGGTGAAAGAGGCAGGAATATATACATCTTTGGAAACCCTTTAGATCTAAAATATTGTAGGTGCTAAGACAACTAAGAGCTCACATGAAATGACCTTGCCCACTGGGCACAGAACATCAGGATCAAACAGAGTTCAACCTATTCTCTCGTCTCACCCAATGTTAAGAAGTTTGCCTTCACATGGCTTGATGAACTCCATAATAAGTAAAAATTTCAGCTTTTGCCCAGTGGCTTGGCATTGGGTAGGTCATATGCAAACTATCATTCTACAATCGGGTGTCTGAAGTTGCCACTTTACTTTGTGACTGTGACACATCAGTGACTATAACAGGCCTCCTCACCAAACTACAGTAGGAAATTAAGCCCAAAACTGGCTCTGTGTCCAAGTGTACTACATCACGATCATGTTTAAGTCTGTTTTTTTAAAGATCTTCTCACGATGAGTCACATGCTAAGTGTCCTATTAATCCATTTTGTAAGAAAAACTACACATATGGAGGTGCTAATGGTTATTTGCAGGGATCTGAGAGGAGTGTGGGAATCTATGGAAGAGATTTAAAGAAAATGACCTCAAATATTTTCACTTTTTATCTTATACCAATATGCAGTGTTATGTTTTTCGTATAGCGTATACTCTTCTTACAATTTAAAAAATATAAAAAAGGAAAACAGAGAGGTTTCATTGTGTCTTGGTTTTTTATACTTCTGCAATGTAGTCTTCCAATACCTATTTATGGTATGTTTTGGGAAAACATCTAAATGGAAATCACCAGCTGAATTATGAATCAAGCCATCTAAATCTAAATTTTGAATGTGGAGTGAGGTAACCGTTGGGAAAATAAAACAACGTTAAATTAGAACCACGATTATGCACATAAAAGGAAGCACTTACTGCGAAATCCAGTATGTGTGAAGCAAAAATGGCAAGGAGAAAGCCAAGAGAAAATGATATGTTCAGTATTTTTACTGACTGAAATAATTTCCATGTGGTATTTAAAAAAGAGCGCCAGAAAATAACCTCTAGGAACTAAGAATAGATTAAGCTTTTGATTCATAAAACCACAGGGAATACGAATCCAAGGACAACATAATCCCAGGCAGGGCAGGAGCTGGAGCTAAGGGAGCGCTTCTCTGCCAGAAAGAGCTTTGCTGGGCAGGTGTGAGGCCTGAGCTCAACTCCACCCAGCAGTTCTCACCTTCAGCAACACCCCCGGCCCCTATTCCCAATTTCTCACATATGATGTGGCCCTTGGCACATCGTCTCTTTCAGTCTACTTGGTACTGAGTATTTGGAATTCTCTGCAAAATGGTGATAATTTGATATTTACTGCTAGAAGGTGATTCAATGATATCTGCTAGGATTTATGAATTCTAAATCAAGAATTTCATTTTCATTGCCTTTACCTTCTCGAGGTTCTAAAATAACAGATTCTATCTTAACTGGCTAAATGAGGTAGTAGATTACTTTTTCCACACATACCGGGCTCCATTTAAAATTCTGGTTAGCAGGCTAATGAATGTAGTGTCACAGCCGGGTCTTTATCCAAGTATGCGGCTACATGGCATGTGCACATGAAAACATTTATGGTGCATGTATGGATATACATGGGGCTGAGTGTTTCAAGGGAACACAAGGTTTGAAGGTTTCTTTAACTGGCTGCCAAAAAAACAGCCACAGGAGGACAGACACATGCATGTAGAACTACCACACAAACTTCAGTCTCAAATGGCAGTAATAGATTTCTATTGGTCCTTTTTAATTTACTCAGTGATGATGTCACTCCACAATCTTGTTTCTCCTTTCACTTTCCATCTTTAAGGAAGTCATCTAAAGCCTTGAAGGTCTTTATGACCTTGACCACATCTGTAGCAAAATACCCTTTCTCTACAAAGATATCTGAAACGCTTCTGAAAGTGAACTTGGGTGATTCCGAAGGTCCCTACTGTTTTGTGATGAGCTTATAATTTCTTTTTTGTTCCATCTGTGCAAAAAAGACATATTTGCAATCAGACTTTTTATTCCCCGCTTCTTTGCAAACCCACTGGTTCATTTGCCTGCCAGTCAAAACAAAAGCCTCCAATTTCTATCATGTCAGCCCCTGAAGACGTGATACCACCCTGGTTCCATTAATTACAGATTTGCCATGCTTCACTCAACTCTCAGAGCTACATGAAAGAAATGGATGCATATAATCTTCATCTCAAAAGCCATTAGCATTCTTTTTCAACAGGATGGACAAAAATGGGACAAACTGTCGTAGCCACTATGAAAGAACTGACATCTTTAAAGAAATAAAAACTGGAGTGGAGGAATGACATAGATAGATATGTTATCCTGTTTTACAGTGGTACAAAAGCAGACTGGTTTTAAAGGAGACCTTAATAAGTCCCCTTTAACAACCACAGGCCGTGGTTTCACACTTCATTTCTCTTCCTGCTCAGTGAGCCTCTTCCTTGTCTAGTCTCTCCTTGTCCCTGTCTTTGCCTTTTGGTCTCCAGTGGCTTTCAGTTGGGGAATATTATTGGGTTCACTGGCTTTTTCACTGAGTCCTCTTTTTGAATAACACCTATTTACTTGATGAATCTCCTCCTTAATATTCCAGTTTCCTCATCAGTGGAGACCTTAGGCATAGTCATGCGCATCGACATGTACCCTTAAAATTAATCCAAAATAATAAACAGATTATGTTTCTACTTGCAGAAGTCATCACTTTAAGTTCTGTGATGCAGGTGGGCAGCAGGTATTTTCAGTATTTTATAGACGAAAAAGAAATGCAATCCTTCAATGAGTAAATGGCTAAGTGCTCTTCCTCAGTTTTCATTTAGACCAGCGACAGCAGTGTGAGGAATCACCACCACGCTGCAAGTCAGGACACTGAGGTTCAGAGAATTCAAGGAATCATCCCAAAGTCCTGTATTTCTCAAACGGCACAACAAGCTTGACATCAATACCCAGATTTTGTCGCAATACCTTTCTGTTTCTGTCACAGCACGGCATTTTGGGATTTGGAGTTCTGTAAGGTGACAAAGATAGATGTCTGTTCTCAAAATAGAATTCTGCAAACCCTTTAGTCTGAAGAGATTACGAGAAAGTGATTTTCCTTTTTTTTTTTTCCTCTTTGTTTCTCTGTCATGGGACCCATGGGAACCCCACAGTAGTATCTATGTCTCTACAGATCTGCTTTTCTCATTGGTTTACTCTACAAATTAACTTGAGCTCATTATCTTTGTATTTAATCCTTAAAGACAAAGTCAAGAAACCAGTTTGGAGCAAGAGTCTCTTTTTATAAAATGATGGAATTGGCTTTCATCTCCAAATGGATTTATTCCTCTAAAATAATAAGAAACTGGACAGGATTTGCTATGCTATGGACGTTATTATTTTGCAGTTAGCATCTATGTAGTTTCATGTAAGATTGTGCACATCCTTTGAAACTATAGCTCATCATCTGTGGATTAAGAAAAGGGAATAGTATGTATAATAGTTAAAAAGAGTATGTGGTTCTCATCATTTTGAGACCTGAGCAAATATCCTTGTTCTGCCACCAACTCTTATAAAAGCCAGAGATGTATCAATTTACCTCTTTGGTCCTCAATTTGGCCTTCCAAAGAGGCAATTGGATTCTGTAATCCCAAATTCCTAACGTTTTATTATTCTATATAATCTATATGGAAAATTTTGAATTTTTGAGAGAAGCACCAAACACCCTGCAATACTAGACGGATATTGAGCAGAAAATGCCTCTGCAGGAGATCTCACGCCTGAGTCAGCAGAGATAGGGAGGGCAGGAGGGTGCCACGGAGAAGGAGGTGTAGTCAGGCTGCAAGAGAGGAGGAGAGGTGGGTGGAGTGGGACAGGTGGGTGTGGCCAGGTTTTAGGATGGGAGGGGCAGAGGGTGGAGTGAAAGACGTGGGTGTGGCCAGCTGCAGGAGCAGAGGTAGGTGGAATGGAGGTGGGGTGAACTTGGCTGCTCTGTAGCAGGGAAGGGGAGGTGGGTGCAGGGAAGGAGGTGGGCGTGGCTGGGCTGCAGGGAAGTTGGCAGGTACAGGTTTGCCAAGAGCCACACTGGTTGGGCTACTTTGGACAAGTTCAGTAGTCACTGTACCTGCACTGTCCATTACAGCAGCCACTAGCCATAGGTGCCTATTAAGCATTTGAAATGTGGTCAGTGTGATGAAGGAACTAAGCTTTTAATTTTATTTAATTTTGATTTAAGAGCTGATATTCTGTCCAGGTATTGGAAAATATTTAACTAGTTTTGGAGAAACTTACGTATGCATTACTCTTTCAGCTCAAATTTTATGAAATCTAAATATCAAACAAATATTCGTGATAAAAACTTAGCATCCAAATTGAAATGTGTTGTAAGTATAGATATACACTGGATGTTGAAGACATGGTGTGAAAAAAAGGATATGAAATATCTTAATAGTTTTCATATTGATTACATGGCCAAAACAATAATAGTTGGAATATACAGGATTAAATAAAATATATTATTAAAAATTAATTTCATCTTTTTTTAACTTTTTAAAATATGGCTTCTAAAAAATTTAAAATTACATATGTGACTTAGATTATATTTCAATCAGTCAGAGCTTCTCTGTATGCTTTAATTCCTTCCTCAATGATATGGGAGTAAAAATACCAATTTCCTTCAGTGGTCGTTCTGGAAACAAAAAGAGATAACCCATGCAGAGTTCTTAGCAAAGTGCCTGGCAAATGGCTGGATGTGCTCACTGAAGAGCTATTATTTTCCAACACTGTTTCCATCTTTACTTTCTCTAACTAACAAGGCAGAACTGTAACATAATCTGTGGGTTACTCAATCAGTTCTCAAAGTGTATGAGAGCAAAGAGGGGATTACACAGAGGTATCCGTATCCCTGATACCGATATGGGGGATGTTGATAATTTACAAAATGAATCCACATTCTTTCCATCTCGCAGATTCCCACTTTATACCTTTATGACCCACAACACAGGGCTCACATTCATTCATCCGTCAAAGCTCTGACCGAGTACCTATTTGTAGAAGAATCGACATTCTGTAATTTCGATTTCTTAAATTTCTTAACGGTTACAAATCTGTAATAATAAAAAAAATCTACTCACATCAGAAAACACTGAAATAACTTTAAGGGCACATAAGTTTAAAAAAGTCAAATAATGTTAAACAAGATATAATCAATTCTCCATCTCTAAATTAGTAATTTTAATTGTACCTACTGAGTTTAAAATACATTCTCTCTCTCCTGATTTTTTTGTTATTATTGTGGCAGTTTTAGATTTTATTTTTTTCTTTTCTTTTTTTTTAATTTTTATTTCAGGATATTATGAGGGTACAAACATTTTGGTTACATTTTATGTCTTTGCCTCATGCAAGCGAGGATTAGAGGCATGTCCTTCTCCCCTACAATGCTCACCGCGTCCATTAGTTGTGAGTTTACTACCCCCCAACCCCCTAATCCCTGGAGAATATTACTACGATATGAGCACCGTAGTGTTGATCAGTCAGTGCCAATTTGATGGCGAGTACATGTGGATCCTATTCTTCCGATCTTGTGATACCTCACTTCGGATAACGGTTTTAAATTTTAACTGTTTTTTTTCAGTATTTTGTATATTTTTTCTTGGTTCCTTACAATTTCTAAATTTGGCATAATTTGGAGAACTGGAAAGATGTGATACTCCTTTAATAAACTAAGAAAGAAGAAACTAAAAGTTAAATTTCAGAAGACTTGCAAGTAGTGGATAACACAGAAGAGAAACTCAACTTATATGCTCTTTGAATAATAATCTCTTTGTGTGAACAGTCTATTAAATAATTATTACAGTGCACTGATAAATAAGCTAACCTTGAATTCCATTTCCACGCATTCTATGAAGCATAAATGTTCTGTCTAGCAGTTCAATTCCTTTTCCTAAACTCTTTAAAGTAAATTAAATTTGTAAACTTTTTATGGTTTTAACAAGACAACAAAAGCAACAATAGCAGCTAAAACGTAGTGCATTCTTACCAAGTGCCAAGCACTACTACAGATCCATTACTTGTATTCACTCATTGAACCCTTAAAATAACCCTACAAGATATGACGGTAGGTAGAATAATAGCCCCTTAACAATGTGCAGGTCCTAATGCCCAGAACCTGTCCCTATGTTATTTACATGGCAAGGACGAATTAAGGTTGTAGATGAATTTAGGTGTTACTAATCGGCTAACCTGGAGACAGGAAGAATAGCCCAAATCATCCAGGTGGGCCCAGTGTAATCACAAGGGTCCTTACAAGTGAAAGAGGAAGGTAGAAGGGTCACAGAGAGACATTTGCAGATGCTACACTGCTGGCTTTGGAGATGAAGCAGGGCCATAAAGCAAGGAATGTGAGTGGCCTCTAGAACCTGGAGGAGACAAGAAAACAGATTCTCCCCTGGAGACGCTAGAAAGAAATGCAGCTCTGCCAATTTTAGTCCAGTGAGATCCATTTCAGATTTCTGACCTCCAGAAATGTAAGATAATAAATGTGTGTTGTTTTAACTGTAAGATAATATGTATGTTGTTTAAAACTAAGTTTGTTATAATTTGTTATAGCAGCAATGGGAAACTGATACGGATAGGTACCCTCATTATTCTCATTATACACACAGGGAAGCCATGGTGCAGAGACTATAAACAATCGACCCAGAGATCACACAGCCAGCAAGTGCTTTTGCAAGGGACTCAAACCCACACACTCTCATTCACGACTTGTGGCAACACAATATAAATCGGGACTGGCATGTGGCATTTTTTCATGTGGTTTCTTGGTTCAAGTGTTCTCTTTCTTCTTAGCATTTATTCATTTTTTGGGTCTCAGCTCTATCGCCACTGCCTTAGGGGAGGCCTTCCCTGACTGCTTCGATGACGTTGGATGCTCAAAGGATACAGTCTGAAGGTAGAATGTAACTCTCATCGAAGTACTTATCATGATTATAATTTTACATTTGTCAGAGTTCTGTCTCGGCCACCAAACTGTAAGCTCCATGAGAACAGGGAAAAGGCTGTTGTCATCTGTGCCTGCCAAACGCAAGGTGCTGTCTCTAGCTGTCTACTGAATTTCTGACGTTCAGACAGTGTAACCTTGACGAATTCACTGCATGCATATTGAATTTGTTGGACATGGTCTTAAGAAATAAAACACATTCCGGTAGAATAAAGTAGATTTGGAGAAATGAATTTCAAAAAATCCTAAGCTTTAGCCCGTAAGTAAATTGGCTCCAGGAATATAAAATCTGAGAGAACAGAACAGCTATCCAGAAGAGACTTGTTGTAGCATGACAGGAATATTGTATTTATATTTGGTTTGCCAAGAGATGCATTTTATCCTCAATTTCGCAAGATATTATTATATTGAAGCCTGGCGTTTGGGGATAATCCTAAAACCCACTCTTCTAGAAAGCAAAGAAACAAAAACAAAAACAAGCATACCAGGATACCAGTTTTTTCTATATTTGATTATGTTTTAAAAATTAAGGAACTTTTATTAGGAGTGATTCAAGTCTATATTTTTTCTTTTCTTTTTCTTTTTTTTCTTTTAGAGACAGGGTCTTGCTCTTTTGCCCAGGGTAGAGAGCAGTGGTGAGATCATAGCTCACTGCAGCCTTGAACTCCTGAACTCAAGCAATCCTCCTGCCTCAGCCTCCCAAGGTGTTGGGACTAGAGGTGCCCACAACCACACCTGGCTAATTTTTAAATTGTTTTTTGGTAGAGATGGGATCTTGCTATGTTGCCCAGGAGTCTGTACTTTTTCTAGCCATATGACTATGTATTTTTACTTGGTAATATAATCTTTTTGACATTCACACTATGGCCTCCCCCCAAACACTTATATCCACTAAGGGCATCATGCTCTATATATTTTTTATACATATTTATCTATATCTATCTATATATAGTTGAATTTGCTCATTGTTTTTGGTGTAAGTTTCTGTCACCCCTCCACACACACCACACTTGATTTGCTGCTTTATCATTGCATTGGTTTTATATTTTAAACTTTTTTTTTAGATTTGTATATTTTTTCTTTCTTGCTTATCATTTCTAAATTTGGTATAACTTGGAGAATTAAAAAGATACAAGATTATCTGGCTGAAATGATACAGGATGTAATTTGAGTTTAGGAAGCCTTTTCCTCAAGGATTTATGTTGCTAATTCCTAAGCCTCTGATCACATTCAATTAAATCTTATACCCATGCAGCAGCCATTCAATTCATTTGTCCATTTTCTGTGGCACCAGGATTCAGCACAAAACTAGTTTACAAGAAAAAAACAACTGGCAAACATTCTCTGTGCTTTTCAGCTCCATGTTACAGCCATCTACAGCAGCCCATTGAAACTCACACTCCATTGCAGGGGCTTGCTTTCCCAGGGGAATCTTATAGGATTAGTATATTCAAGATTCAACTTCACATTAAAATGAAATAAAAACATGAGCTCAGGACTTAGAGAGTTTGGAAGTTGTTTCCTCTTCATACATCCATTCAAAAAGATGACACTGGGAAAGACATATTAAGATCCTTTCATAATAAGGTTTTATTAGATTAGAATATTTATTATTGGGATAAGAAGAGAGATGATTTTATTTCCTTTGAAGTAGTTTCCATAGTATGTCCCTCTCTGGTCCTGGTTTTATTCATAGGACACATATGTGAACAAATGTATGTTCCAAGATATGGAATTATTATTTTCAAAAATAATTCATTTCCTTCATTTAACTTCCTTAGCCCAGGTTCTCAGAGTACCTGAGCGGGAAGGAAGGATTGTTGTGCCTCTGTAAGAGGGGACCCAAATGTGGAGGTTTGTTGAGGGTCAAAAAGCAAACCGAGTAGAAGCTTGATAACAGCCTTGTTGGCCTCTGTTTTTTGGCCACACTCACTGCACCACCCTTTTTAGGGGGGTATGGAACAAATATAGTAAAACCCTAATGTAAAAGGCCCCCCCCATATTGCTGAATGGGAAACCCAATGGATGACGAACTCTCATGAGCACAGTGGCCTACAGTGGATCTCTCGTACTCTAAATTAGCCTTCTGATCTGCAAGACTCCATCGCTGTATAACACTAATTAGGTTATAATGTGATTTTTTTATGAAAGTAAATACTAATACTCTGGTGCTTCCAAGGGACAGGACAGATAATCGTCCCCATTTAGCAAACTTGGAGAAATGAATCAACATGTCCAGGTCATATGGGCTGCTACTAAGGGACAGACTTGAGACTCTGATACTGGGTCTTCTGACTCTAAATCTAGAATTCACTATTCAGTCACAACGGTTCTCAGGTGAACACAGTTCAGACTCTCAGGTGAACAACAGATGCCCAGGAGAAAATCCAAGTTCCTTTGTATCTAGTCAGGGACAACAGCACATACATTGTAGAGGTCAAAGTTAAAAAAAGGTTCGTTTGTGGTTGAGATCACGTCATTCACCAGAAAGGGGTCAGTAAACATTACCATAAATGGTCAGACGGTAAGTATTTTAGGCTTGGTGGCCTATACATATGCTTTCTGTACCTTTCTCCCACCGACCCCTGTGCTTGCTTTGTTTTACACCACTTTTAAATTGTGAAAATCATTCTTAGTTTGTGGGCTATATGGATGCAGGGAGATTTTGACCCCCCCCCGTTGGGTTTCTTCGGGGCCCGGGCCTTGGCAATTTTTGGGGCCCCACGGATGACTTGCCATGGAGGTCTTGGTGCAGTGACTGCAATCCCTTACTCTGAAATATTTATCATGTAAGTGCACATCCTTGACTCACAGAAGAGATTTCACCTTTCTGACTCACCACAAATTTGGGCTATTGTTAATTTCCTGTCTTCTACCAAAATTCAAGACAAAGCCATATTGGGCTTGCTGTATACACCAGATCTTTGACAGTCCCAAATTTAAAGTTATGGTTTCTATTATTTCAGAGACATCCCCAAATGCTCATGAATTTAAAAAAATTTTCACTTTTGAGTTGAGACCTGTGAATCTGGGATTTGGGAATTGGTCATATAACCAGAGTGAGATCAGCAGCCTGACTGACACTTGCTTTTCTTTTTCCTCTTGTGTCACCTCTATCCTCCAAGTGTGAGCAGATAAGCTCTCTTTTCTTGTGGGGGAGAGTGGAGAAAAAGACTCTAAAAAGAAGCTGACTTCTGGGGTTGGTGATGAGTAAATGGCATAAGAAATTATAGCCATTAACCAGAAATAGTAGATCTACATAGATTAAATTAGACAGTATCCAAGACCTTTAACACAATATGCTATAAAGGAAGAAAAAAAGGCCAGGCGCGGTGGCTCATGTCTGTAATCCTAGCACTCTGGGAGGCCGAGGCGGGCGGATCGTTTGAGCTCAGGAGTTCAAGACCAGCGTGAGCAAGAGCGAGACCCCGTCTCTACTAAAAAAAAAATAAAAAAAAATTATCTGGACAACTAAAAATATATACAGAAAAATTAGCCGGGCATGGTGGTGCATGCCTGTAGTCCCAGCTACTCGGGAGGCTGAGGCAGGAGGATCGCTTGAGCCCAGGAGTTTGAGGTTGCTGTGAGCTAGGCTGACGCCACGGCACTCACTATAGCCCGGGGAAAAGAGTGAGACTCTGTCTCAAAAAAAAAAAAAAAAAAAAGTAATTATAAATTTATTAAAAGGTTTCTGTTAATTCTTTTAGTAGAGAAAAAGTTTTTGAGTGAGAGATAAATTATAACTTCGAAGGAATTTATTCATTTTTCCCAGTTAAACTTGACTGCATTTTAATAGACCATAGTAATAGTCTCAGATGTTAGGATTCCTGCATCCCTTGTAAATGCCAAGGGCCTACCATAGTTAATTTTGATGTTTAGCAAGTCTCTCCACCTTGGACTACACAGATGGACTACAATTACGCCAGCCCAATGCTTATCTCTGCATGAGGACTCAGAACCTGGACTACAGGAACGAGGCTCTTTGGTACAACCTTCTGCAAGAAAGTTTTGAGTTCCAGAGCCTTCCGAAGGATATCAACAGTCAAGCCTTGTGTTTATCTTGGCAGCTTTCTTTATTCTGAGCATAATCCTCGACATTTCAATTAAGAGTTAAGTGGGCAGCTTTATCCTTTTTATATTGGTATCAACTGCTTAAAAATATCAGATAATGAACAGATACTACTTATTCAGTTTCTAGCACATAAAAGGCATTGTGCTGGGAACCACTGGGGCAAAAAGCAGACTTAGTTCCTGCCCATGCAAGTTTCCTCTCTACCATTAAGATTAAAAATATATATATATGAATAGTTAAGTGAATAAACAATTAAAAGTTCAATTAAATAGTTTAAGCTGTGTTAGAAGACAATGCATGGTTAACTTTCAAATGAATTTACACACTATACATATTATAAGCTATTAGAAGAGAGAGATCATTTATTCATTCATCAATTATTTATTGGTATTTACATTGGGCCAGGCTTTACTCTTCCTTATATAGTCCCTTAAAACTCCAGGCTCACATATATACTTCCTACCTGACATCTCTATGTACAGACCTAACAGGCATTTCAAACTCAACATCCTTTTATAGTGAGCTTAGATTCTCTCTCCAAACCTGTCCCTCCTGTCATCTTCCCCTGAACGGTATCTTTGTCCTCTGGCCATAAAAAGCACAGTCAACCCTAACTCCTTTCTTTTTCTCACACTTTAGATTCAATCCATAAGCAAACCCTATTGGTTATACTTTTGAAATATATCCAGAATCCAGCCACTTCTAACAACCTCAACCACTAGAATCCAGGTCTTTTGCTGGTATCATTGCAATAGCTTCCTGATTAATGGTCTTCCTGCTCTGACCCAAGACCCTCTGAAGCCATAGATCCTGTTACTTCCCTTCTTAAGTCCTACAAATTAAGAAGCTTATAGTTAATATAGCACTTACTATTCACCAGGCACTGTTCTAAGCTCTTCACACATATTAACTTACTGAATTCTCACGATGACTTTACACAATAGCACTGTTACTCTCTGCATTTTATCAGTGAAGAAACAAAGGCACAAGGAGAACAAGACACTTGTAAAGATCACAGAGCTATGAGTGGCAGAGATAGGACTCAAACCCTGACATTCTAGCTCCATCGCCCATGCTCTTACCCTCTGTGCCTGCTCCTTCCAGCGCTTCCTTTCTCACTCTTGGAACAAGCCCGTGTCTTCGTGACAGCTGTGAAACCGAGCAAAACCTGCCCCATTACCTCCCTAATCTCACCCTCTGTTCTCCTTCCCTCAGCTCACCTGGGCCACACTGGCCTCTTCACTGTTCCTCCAACACCCCAGGCTTCTTCTCATACTAGAGCTGTGCGCCTTGGCTGGTCCTTCAGTCTAAGACATTCCTCACTGCAAGTGGCACGGCTCACTCCCTCCCTCACCGCCTTCAGGTCTTTTCTCAGAGTTCAGTGTTTCAGTTAGAATGTCCCTGACCACCCTCTTGAATGTCTTACTAATATATCCAGGCACTGTTCTAAGCACTTAACATATACTTCATGAA
The DNA here is from genome assembly GCF_000956105.1 of Propithecus coquereli. NCBI lineage: Eukaryota > Metazoa > Chordata > Mammalia > Primates > Indriidae > Propithecus > Propithecus coquereli. The sequence continues at coordinate 6,818,593 of NW_012142745.1, forward strand.
AGCCACACAATAGCTCTGGGTCGATGGAATTACGATTCCCATTTTACAGATGCGGAAAAGAGACACAGAGATAGTTAAACAACATGCTCGAGGTCACGCAGCTGATGAGTGAGAAAGTCGGGATTCCAGCCTAGATGCTATGGCTCCCGGGTCTGTGATCTTACAAAAAAAAAAAAAAATCAATATACAAAATTTGGTGACTAATGGCAATGGGAAGTTGAGTAGAAACAAAATTTATTCAGAAACATAGAGCCAGAGTAAGATGATTAACAAATACAAGAACATCAGGTTGAGGGAGGAGAGGTAGGGTTTAGATTTTCATCTTCCAGAGCCATGTTTCTCACAGTGTCACCCAAGGCGCTCCTTCGTCAGAGTTACCTGGGGCGCTGGCTTTAGCAGATGAGTGCGGATTCCTGGGCTCCACTCCAGACATTCTCAGAGCCTTGGGAGCTCAAGAATCTGCACGAATAACTCCTAGATGATTTTGAAACACATTAAAATTTTCAAACCGTCATCTTGGAAGATAGGAAATATTTTCATTGACTTAAGTTTGTACATTAAGCATCACAACTCTAGTATAGCATTGCCATAGCAACAAGATTTGCAAAATGTACTATCACCTTATAAGTTTGCAACTTAGGGCAGGGCTCTTTGAAGGTTTTGTTCATTGGTGGATTCCAAGTACCTGGAACAGTGCCTGGCCCATAGTGGGTCTGCAATAAGTAATTATCGAATGTGTGAATTTTGGAGTGGCCCCAGAGAAAATTTTCAAAACGCACAATGACTCTGTATGAACACGCTTTACCCTGAGTAGTCCAAGATTTCCCCAGACTTCTTATAAAAATTCAATTTATCAGTTTTAGCATTATTACCCTAGAAGTGTGAACACTTCTAGAAAGTACATTGGCTTTTGGAATCATCGATCTAAGTGTGATTCGAGGTTCTGGCATTGAGTAGGTGTGTGATAAGATATTCAACCTTTCTCAACCTCTACTTTCTTCATCAGTAAATTCTTCATCACCCCATTTAATGTCAATAAAAGTACTGTATAAATCAAAAGCATCCTTAAAAAATAAGAAATTCATAATTAGGAGAATAGTTTTTAAATTTCTCAGTTATTTTGAGGTATATTTTTTTGAAAATTTCTAGACACAAAATTTTATAGCCTAACTATTAAAATTAGAAGAGAAATGACTATTTTAATGACTGATGTGGCATGGCAATACACACAGCTATAGGATGTCTTAATGTTATTAACAAGAGTTAAATTTGACAAACAAAGGTCTCTGACTTTTGAACTATCTCAAATCCTTTTAAATTTAATTTGTGAAAACTTACAGGTTTTCAAAAATTAAGTATGAAATTGTTCCCACTGTTTCCTCTCAGAGATAATCATAGCCCACGAGTTCAGAAACAATATTGCTTTTTGAAAATCAAATATTGATTTGTTGAAGAAGTTGGCATAATGTTATAGCTTAGTATGCTGTCACTCAGAGGCATAGCCCAAGCCAAATGACTTTCACTTAAAAACTTTTAGTGTAACAGGTATTTTTTATTCATTATTTACTACATCCTTGATATCTGAACACTGAAATCTAAGAGAAAAAAGTCAATTGTGCTGAAGCCACCCAGATTTTAATACCTCCCCAATTTTGGAAACTTTAGTATATCACCTATACCCTAACAAAGGATTTCAGTGACTAAGCAGATCTCTCAAACCTAAAGTAAGGAAAAACTCTATCCTCTAATTTATTCTTGCTGATCAAACAGATGCCCAGAAAAGGAGCAACACTGTCTATTACAATTACAAAAATGTAATTTGACAAATGGCAAGAAACAGCTTTCTAATTAAAACACCATGCATTCCACGAGATCCTCAATACTTTATTCTGATTTTAAGTTAAGCATTTTGGAAAGGCATTTCCGTTGCAGAGTCAGAAATAAAAGCCTCAAGTATCTTGAACTTAGAGATAAAACTCCCAGCATCTATATAACTTGATAGAAAAACATCCATTTTGGGCTCTTCTCTCAAATTACAGTTACAAAATAAAATCCATTTAATTAAACCAACTCCAAAATGTTCTATCTTTCTCTGCACACAAGTAAATAAGAGCATACAAAACATTAGGCAGAAGAGAATTTCTGATAGACCAATAAACTGCACATTTTCATGAGAGATTTAAGAGAAAGAAAATCTGTTTTTTGAATGATAGAAATAGTTCTGAAAGGTTTTCCTCCCACAGTATAGCAGAGTAGTAAACTCTAGGTCCCACATGTCTTTATTGAAAGCTGAACACCAAAACCCTTAAATTGCAACCTCTCTATCATAACAGTTCAATCGACCGAGGCTGCTTTACCACGGATACCATACCATTATGATGAGGGTTCGGGGTCTACTCATTTCATCGTCACTTTCCAGAGGCACGATTTCGTGGGATGGTTCCTCTTGGCGTCGTCTACAAATGTGTGGACAGCTCCTCTGGACCACAGAACGAAAAGCTTGAAGCAGAACAATGCTGGCAGTGCAGCCCATCGCTGCATCCTGGAGCCCACAAAATAACTTCTGTGTTGATGCTATGTTTGAAAAACAGTGGCTCCTTGTCCCTGAAAACAGCCTACACTGCAGCTGCAGCCGGCTCACTCTCCAATCACTTCCTTGAGCTCTGATCATCTGATCAAGGCCAAATAGCTTGGATGCAGAGATGGGGAAGATTTGATCCACGGAAACTGAACACACTCAGGAATATTAGAGCAGTTCGTCCAGAGGGTGTTTCTCAATTCATTTTGAGAGCATGTTTCCTGTCCATTATTACAATGACACTCTTCGATTCCTTTTCAGAGGTCTGAATAAATCTATCTTTCCCACCCAGACACACAAATAAATTACTATTTTTCTAATTAAACCAACTGAAAATACGACTTCACATTGACATTTTTCCCGAGGCAAATGAGCGTCGTATAAAGAGCGAAAATGATGGCTTTTAAAAACGTAAACACTTCCTGAAGGAAATTTGGCTGGACATCTCACTAAGTGATTGGGGTTTTACTTTTCCTAGCTCCTAAGTTCCAGAAATGAAATTGGCTCATCTCAGATGTAGAGTACGGTGAATCAAGGCGATTTATCAAAAGTATGCACGCATTAACCAAACCCACGTGAGAGACACCAGTGTTCCTCTGCGATTTCCTTTCAATAGTATGCTTGTTCTGTTCCCACACATACAGTTCTGCAGCCTAATACATTTTTATATTTACATAGGCGGTTTGCAGGGCTGAAAATATCTCTATTACTGAGGTCACTCAGCAAGCTCCGCCAACCTGACCTCTTAGAAAGAGCAGCTGTAAAGCATTTTGACATCCTGTCAATAAGAATTCAAGGCCTCAGAAAGGACTTTGAGGGCTCTGGTAGTTAAGAGTCTAGTATTCTGTGACTCCTGTGAGACTAGTCACTTAGGAAGGGACCAAAGAGAGATGCTTGGAAATCATGCAGCCCATCTGGAAGGGCCTCAAGATCTAATGGTATACTGAAAGAGAATAGGACAACAGGGATGCTTGCACTAAAAATATCTCATGGAAAATGGATTTTGCTTACAAATGAGGAAAGTATGAAATTCCCAAAAGAATTTTCAATGTCGGGCTCTTTCTGCCAAGCTAATTCTTCCAGTGTAACTCTCAGAGATTCAAAGACAAAAAAAATGTTTTCTTTGGTTTCTGGGCTACTCAGTGTGAAGGGTGCAGCAGGAAGTTTGGGGAAGGTTTGTTTTGCCACAGGTGTGGCTGCCCCAGCCTCAGTCAAGTTGCTTTCTCAGAAGCATCTAGCATAATGCTCAATTAGGCATTCATGGCTCGGTAATCTGTCACAACACTGCATCGTTTTAATGGGTATGTTTGCCAGAGAAGTAAAACATGTTTCTTTTCCTTTTCTTTTAAGAGGTACTGACTGCCAGGAGATTTTCATTTCTCTCTGTTTTGAGCAAACATATTTTAGTGCTGCTGGAAAAGGAAGAAAAAAATGCTAATGGTGCTGGCAAGTCCCCTAACTCCCTCTGGACCTTTGTCAGAGTGCCTGGCTGCTAATCTAAACCATTTTTACTCCAAACAAGTAGAGCATTTACTGAAGGGAGGCCACAGTGCAGCCTGTCTGGCTTGTGTGTATCGAATATCTATACATAATGGTGTCCACCAGAGAAGCACAGTGTGGGCTGCCATGTTTATGAGGGCGTCTTTTCAAACAGGGGCGTTCCTCTGGGCTCCCTGTATGCCCTCCCTCACCCCCACCCAACTTGCACTCTGGTACCCCGTGGTATATCACTTCATTCTCTCATCACTACCTTAGGTTCTGATCATCTGCTCATGACTTTGTAGCTCGAATGCAGTGAGTTGCTGACTAAAAAGGCTGAAACATTCCACCAGCTCCAATGAGAAGCTGGAGAGAGAAGACAGACACCTCAGACACATTTCATGGGCTTGGCAGGGAAGATGCACTTCACATCCCGAACTCCTTTCCAGCCATCTCTCTCTAAATCTGGCTAACCCCTGGGGTGGCTTTTGGAGTCAGATGTTTTGGCAGATGCCAAAGTCTTTAGGGAAACAAATGAGATGCTTTCTAGCTATTAGAATCCTGTTTTCATTGATCATCTCTTTGCCTCTGAGGAGTTCACCCTTATTACTGATGGGCCGCTGAGGGACTCTCAAAATTCTCTTTCTCCCTTTCTCCTTCTCTGTCTTTATCCTCTATTATCAAGTTAAAAGACTATTTCTTTGGAATTCAATAAATACTACAGTTATGCATGGCCAAGAAATGAAAAAGATTAAATAGGAAAGAAGAGTTGGATATGTCAACAGTTTCTCACGAAAAATTTCAAACACACAGCAAAGTTGCAAGAAAGGGGTTTGGGTTCTGAGCTCTAAGTTTTAAATAGTAAATTAAGCTGGGGTCATGTGTTGTGGGGAATGAAAATCTACCCAAAGAGACATGGCCATGTTCCCCCTCACATTTAGCATACATGTTCATACACAAGAAATATTTTTTTAAATGAGATATAAAGTCTTCAGCAAATGTCTGCTATTTTTCTTTGAACTATTAATAAGATGAATCATTAGTTTGGTCTCCCAACATCAAATGTGCATGGCTTTACTAATAAATGACTTTTGGAGCTCTCTTTTGCTCTCTTGTCTGCCTCCATCCCCTAGCTGGGTCTTATTTCATGATTCAATAAGATATTTATTAAATGTAACATGCTAGAAGCAAGATTTTTTTTTTTTTTGAGACAGAGTCTCGCTTTGTTGCCCGGGCTAGAGTGAGTGCCATGGCGTCAGCCTAGCTCACAGCAACCTCACACTCCTGGGCTCAAGTGATCCTTCTGTCTCAGCCTCCTGAGTAGCTGGGACTACAGGCATGAGCCACCATGCCCGGCTAATTTTTTCTCTCCATATATATTTTTAGTTGTCCAGATCATTTCTTTCTATTTTTTAGTAGAGACGGGGTCTCGCTCTTGCTCAGGCTGGTCTTGAACTCCTGACCTTGAGCGATCCACCTGCCTTGGCCTCCCGGAGTGCTAGGATTACAGGCGTGAGCCACTGTGCCCGGCCTAAGATTTTTAATTTATTATCCCACATGAGGAAATAATGTCACTGTAATTTGTAAGGCTAAATTTTCCAAAGAAGTGTTAGCAACTAGATTTCATTCTGGGTTATTAAATGTATATTATACTATATTACATCATATATGTTATTTCATATATATAAATTCATTTAGCACTTATGAAATCTTAAATTGTATACAGTGAAAATGTTTTTGTTTCAAAAAAGAGAAAGCCATTTACGTAGATAAGGAGTAGCCTTAGTGTACACAGGAAACAGAAGGAAGTGTAGAGGGAGATGTTTTGGACATCTCATTGACCAGGGAGAAAGATAAATGGAGGAAGAAAAGGTAAGGGCTTCTAGACAGTAAAAGGAGGGTGAAGAGGTGAAAAAGGAAAAGGGAATGAAGGGACAGGAAAAAAAATCTCCCAAATAGCCTTAAATACTAGCAAGGCTCTCGGTCCTGTCTCAGGTGACTAGTTACCTGGTGTAGGCTGTTCATCCCATGTCAACAAATCCCGACAGATGAATTTAGTTTTCAGAGTAGTTTTCTAAAATCTTTTGGCCTAAGAATATTTGGCTTTAGATGTAGATATTTCCACCACTGGGATAGTATGTCCAAAGATCTTTTGCAGTGGGCAAGGAAATGCATATTTAATTTAAATAAATAATGCCTATTGAAAGTGTTGGACTTTCCCAGCATTGTTAAATTATATAAGAGCTATATATCTAAATCTACATATTTACTCTAGCTTGAGATATCTAAACCTATCTTGACTGTGTTGAACTGGACTGTGCTTGGGCACGATGGAAATGAAGCCTCTGTTCTCTCCCCAAAAGACCCGGCATATCTGAGTCTTCTGACCTGCTTGGATAGGGTGAGGTTTAGGTTTTCTGCTAGCTTTTATAAGGTGTCAGGTACACTGAAAGCTACTGCTAATATTTCTAACAAAAGATTGTCTTGTAAAAACAAAGATGAACTTAGAAAAAATATTTGACTCAAGAAATGAAGCCTCTCCAGATCAGCCTTAAGTGCTTTTTGGGTATTCCTGGTATTGTATAGCTTGGTTTCATTGCTTCACACACTGTGAGTGGCTGGTTACTATTTTAAGACCCAGATACGGTTATGATTCAGACTTAGTTATAAAGATAATTTTATGGAAATCTTTTGAAGGTAGAATTTTTCCCCCCCAAATTCATATGTAGAAATCCTGACTCCCACAATGTGACCATATTTTGAGATAAGACCTTTAAGAAGGTAATTTAGGTTAAAGGAAGTCGTATGGGTGGGGCCCCAATCCACTAGGACTGGTGTCCTTATAAGAGGAGGAGGAAACACCAGATCTGTCTCCCCCACCACATGAGCACAATAGAGATGCCATGTGAGGACACAGTGACAAGGCAGCTGTCTACAAGATGAGAAGAGAGCCCTCTCCAGAAACTAACCCAAATGGCACTTTCATTTTGAACTTCCAACCTCTGAAACTATGAGAAAATGAATTTATGTTGCTTAAGCCACCCAGTCTATGGTATTTCATTATGGCAGCCCTAGCGGAAAAATACAATGACCTTGCCTGGGAAAACCATATTCTAACGATGAAGCTTTGAATGAATCATCACCTCCCCAGAGAAAGGTTCTCAATTCCCCCAGGATGAATTAACCCCACTTTCCTCCCTGCTTCCAAAGCAAAAATGTTCAGGAGTCACTTGAGAAGTTGTTTCTCACTACACCTGCCTGCCCTCTGGCCAGCAGAACACGGTTTCCACCATATTTGGAGTCCAGCGGCCCTGACTTCTAGTTCAAGGCAGTGCATAGAGCACATTTGTTTACCTCTCTCCCTCCCCAAATCCAAGTGAAATGACAACAAAACAGTCTAAAAGGGAATACATTGATTACAAAAATGAGAAAAGGTAGAGGGACTTCTCAGTAGATGAGAATTTTTGAGTATTTCTGAAGGATGAAAAGCGAATGCGATCACATTGATTAATAATAACCCAAAATGAAGAACTTAGGAACAATTTACATGCATGGGAGGAGGATGCAGCTGATGGCAGCCATTTCTCTCAGCAGAGCCCAGGAGGGACCCCGAGCTTGAGAAAGTTGGGGCTGGATGTGAGAAAGTAATTAGACGACTGCCTTCCCCGCCCTCAGCACAGACAGAACACTAGAGCACCTGACGACGGCTCTCCAAAGAAGGGCAAATGTTTCCAGAATACCTAGCACAGGTATGAGCACCTGAGAAACTCCCTCATTATTTTATCTTTGGCCAGTGGGCCTGGAGGCCTGTATTCAGCCTGCCTGCCAGACTGGCTTACACATCTCGAAATAAAGGCTGCAATTGGCACACCGGTCAACCTAGTTGTCAGTGTGACCAAGCGAAGGAAGGGACTCACATGTTCTTCCTCTCCCTGTTCCCAGAGCCAGAAGGAAGAGCACTCTGGCTCCTCAAACTAAGTAGATCCCTCCTTATATTTGGGTTAATTTATAGAGAAACTGACAGAACCAGCAGTCAATATGTACCGAGCAACATGGTTCAAGCCTAATTAGATGCTTGTCCTGCTGGCAGCCTGGTGGAAGAGGCAGCCAGCAAAGCACAGCGGAAAAGCTCACAGTGAGCTTCGGAGTCAGAGAGACTCTGCTGTAGTCAAGGTTCTGCCACATATAAGCTGTGTGTTCTTTAGCAAGTCACTTACTCTCTCTGAGCCTTAATAGTATCTGCTGTAAAATGGCGGTAATCCTTTACACTTTCAGCATGGTGAGAGGAAAGTAACTGAAAAGGCCAATATGGAGCCTGGCCCATAATAGTCATTCCGTGAGCAAGTGTGACGCTGCCTCTGCTGCCCCTGCTAATGGTAACAATGGAGGCTTGGTTTCCTCCCTCTCAGCCTCCAGGCTCAGGTTAAATGTGATGTTGCCCCGGAAAAGCTTCCCCTAACAGGTCTTCCCTCACACCCCTGAACCTCAGTCCTCCCTACTGCACCCTGTGGGTTTCCTTCCTAACACACAAGCTGTAATTGCATTCTGATTGATTTAATTTTTAAACCATGTCTCCCCTCTCTGTAAGACACAGGAGTGTGCTGACTTTGTTCACTATACACCCTGCACCCACCTTGGAGCAGGTGCTCAATGAGTAACCATGATGATGATGATACCACTAAGAAAGCAACCCTTACATAGCACTCGCTATGTGCACAGTTCTAATTAGTATTTACACATATTGATTCATTTACACCTCCCTCTGTGAGGTAGTGTGATAATCATCCCCATTTTACAGTTGAGGAAACTGAGACCCAGAGAAGTTAGATAATTCCCTCATAGAGTCACAGCTAGTAAGTGGCAGAGGCAGAATTTGAATTTAGCTACCCTGGCTTTACAGTCTGAGCACGTTATAACCAATTCTGAGTTTCAGATAGGTGCCAAGTAAACCTTGTATCTTCCAAAGGTAGGTTTATATCAGAAACATCTTTGGAATGCAGCAGGGAGTAGTGGGGACAACCACTACTTTGATAGCTGGTTTATCCTTTACAGGAAAGTTTGTGATTTTTTTACGTGAATGACAGTTTCAGAAGGTAGCTAGCAGTCTTAGCAGATTGCCTTAAGGTGATGATTAAAACTGCATTTTGATGGGAATTTTAAACACTTTTAAATGTAATAAATTTGACAAGAGAATTTTTTTTAAAAAAGTATTGTGTTTACTGTGGGAAGTGTTCACTGGCTGAAATGACTCAACTACCCAAATTGGCTATCAAAGCCTATATCTGGAATACAGAAATATGACCGGCTCCCTTTTTTACCCACTATTGCCCCCTACATGATGTAAGATGTTAGCTAACACCAAAATGCCCCCAGAAAAGAGGCTACTCTGGGTACAACCAGAATGAGGCCATCACCCCAAGTACACCCTGCCAGCCTGGACATGGCTGCACATGTTCAAAGAGGCTGCTTTCCTCGAATCCTTTGGAGGCTGACCTGGTGTCCTGGAGAGTCAGCTGACAGATTGTACACATCGCTGCTGCACAGGGAACCAGCCACCTGCCTTCCTGGGCTAGGTGAGGATCTGGGGGTGAACACCAAGTGAGTGTGAGCTCAACTGCCTCACAATCCTTGTTGCATCTTCCTTCTCCCCCACAAGTATTCTCTGCGGAGTCCTGTGATGGGAAAAAACCTGGGGACCAAGACAAAGGGTAGTAACCCTCCATCTGCTTATTTAAGCTACAGCATGGCCTTTACATGGGAGCTCAGTAATGATTTGTGGAATGAACGAATCAATCAGCAGGTAATAAAAATACCATCATCATCGTCATCATCATCATCAAGCTCTTAATCATGTTGACTTCTTTGTAAATTTTCCAGAGACTCAGCGATTGTTCCCAAACAAAAGTGACACAAAGGAGGAGAACCCCCATAGATTAAAAGTGACAGGGGATTTTACCCTAAGTCAAGTAAAACCAGGTCATGGGATTTGGTCATTTTCCAGGACAAGATTAGCGAGAATCTTTTTCTGTGTCTGTTTCCAGATGGGTAAGTCCCCTCAGGTCCAAATGCAATTAAATGGCTAGGAAGGAGTTAATCGGCCTTCTTAGCTGAAAAGTAGAAAACCAATCCAGTGAAGGGATTCTCCCTAAGGCCCAGTTACCCTTTATCAGCTTGCATCTTTGCCTCTCCTAGCACTACTCAAGCACTTGGGATTTAAGTCTATTTTGACAGTAACCTATGACCTCTTATTTCCACATTTGTGATTTGTAGAGCTCTTTTCATTCAGTTTCTCTCTCTTTGTTTTCACTTAATCATAGTGGCCTCCTCTTTCAAGACATCTTTCCACCTGCTGACATTTATTGACTTGTACAATTAATCACATTGGAAACAAGCACATTGTTCTTTTGCTTTAAAAATACATGTGCTATTGCCAAGCTCTCCCGTATCGTCATGTTCCTACCTTTGGCATTGGTGCAGCTCAAAAGCAGATTATTCTTTTGTTGGTACATTTAGATGCATCGGAAAATTATCCTTCATTGCTCTCTAAATCAGCTTCCTGCAGAGTGCATGGGTAATTTAAATGTTCCATTAATGCCTTACATTTCTCAGGCGTTTATGTTTGATTGAACTCTTCTCGGCTCATAATAAATCTTTCGTATTCTTAAAAGAAGGTAGAGAGTGTAGCAGCTAAGCAAAGGATCAGGAAGCAGATATCAAAATTTAAATCTCTGTTGAGTCACTTATTACCTTTATGACTCTGAGCAAAAATTTTAAGCCTCAGTTTCCTCATCTGTTAAATGAATGAGTATCCATGAGGATGGAATATCCACATCAAGTGGTAGGCCCAGTACCAGCACATGGTAAATATTCAGTACCTATTAGTTATTACTAGAAAGAGAAGATCTAAGGACTTTTAGACATTGCTTGCTTTCTCCCCACTTCTTCCCCAAGTGGTATTTTTTTTATCTCCTGACTCTTCCTTGCCCAGGGGTGCACAATGCTCCCTGGGTGATGGTGCTAGAAATGCCTCCTCTGTGCTTTGAAGTTAGCTCCCATGATAATGTGACACAAGTTCCATAACCTCTTCCCAGTCCTTTTCCATAAGTAAACAAATTTGAACTAATGTAACAATGCCTCACTTATCCTGAAGTCTCTCATTTTGCAACCTCAACTATTCTGATCACAGCCAAATCCTGAGAAGAAACAGAAACAACTTCTGCAGAGCCAGAAAGAGATGGCACATGATTCATTCTATGACGCTTATGGAAGTGGCTTAGACAAGAGGTCCTCATACCATCACGGTTTACACCTTGACCTTACTCAGGATTCTAAAGAGCTTGCTGAGCTAAGCTTGCAATGGCTTTTGACCAAAAGCAATGTCATTCTGACCTGCCCTGGACCAATGGGACTGGGAAGCAGACAACTGAACCAGAAGGACGTCCCTGCTGAAGGCGGCTGTGGTGACAACTTCTTCAAAGGGTTGTGGTGGGCCCCGTTGTTAAGCCAGATGATCAAGACTCAGCAACCAGATGGGGCTGGGGCTGTGTACCTGAGGCAGGAATGAAGGTGCATTATTCCAGCCTGTTACCTAGGAAGTGATTCAGAGAAATGAACACGAGCTTGGAGTTGAACAGACCCACCCATGTGTGAATCCTAGTGGCATTGTCTTAGAACATCACTTTAATTCTCTGAGCTTTATTTTCCTCAGTTGGCCAATGACAGATGAAGTCTTCTATAGAGTTGTAATAAAGGCACTTAGTACAAAACGCGGTCATAAATAGTAGATGTTACATTTCTTTCACCGCTATTATTATCAGAGATATTTTATTACTACCATTGTTATTCTAAGTAGGTGCCAAAGAGGGTAAGTAACAGTCCTGCAATTCAAGGCTCAAAGCCAATAAAGTCATGTGCAAACAGTAACTCCAGCAAAAGAGAGAACCTTGGCACTAGAATGAAATGGCAAGGTCAAGAGTGAGGCCGGCAGGGCAGGAAGTTTCCTCTTCAGCAGCCAGTGGGCCAGGGTGCATGGCTGAGTCAGGCTGACTTAAAGGTATGACCCACCCACAAAACAAAGGGACAGACAATAGACAATCTGACAAAACAAAAACAGAAGAAATCAATATCCACAGCATCTGGGACTAATCCATGTTGGGGGCCATGAACACCATAAAGGTTGACATAAATTGCAGTGTTCTAGCCCGGTACAATAATAAGTGGCACAATGACACTGATGCATCAGGAAAGCCAAATTATGTCCAGTGGCCACAGATTAAGGAGACAGAAATATGTGACACATTCCAGATAAAATTCCCACCAATGACTGCTTTAAATTTTTAAAAGTTTAGTCATCAAATTGGGTATATTATGTTATCTTCAAAAGTTAGCTATGTGAAAAATATTCTCAGATAATACTGGATAAATGAACTATTAACTGTACTTTCAGTACTTGTTCTATTTTATTTTCTATGTTCATTTTTTTCCCCTTTGAATTGTGGCAGGAATTAACCACCCACATCCTAAACATTCCAAGTTAAATCTAGTTTATGATAATCATGAATTGCTTTCCAAACAGGAAAACGGCAGTCTTTTAAGTCATTTACAATGTTCTTTGCAAATCAATGTGAAGATGAAAAGGATGATGCCAACCTGGGCGGGTCTCAACTTTACATTCTTTGCCAGGACTCAGGGGAGTAGCCCAACATATCATTTCAGGGTTGGTGCAAATCATCCAGCTCAAGGCTTTTGAAAGGAAATGAGGAATAACTGAGGTTTAAATCCAGCAGGCAGAGGAGGGGCAGGCAATATTCAAAAGATTAACTCAATAAGATAATGTTCAGCTTCTCTTTAAAACCTAAACTGCAGGATGTAGATTCTTAAATTTTTTGTTCTATTATCTCCAGTTGATGCTACTGACAAATGAAGCCACGCAGTTCCCTAAAAGGACTTGTGCAGCCTCCCGTCTTGGGTGAAGTGGTGGGAAAAGCAGTGAGTACTGTTTGGGCTCTGACAACTAATTAGGATTTCAGGCAAGTCTCATCACCTCTTTCTCTGGATCTAAGTCTATGAAATGAGGGGTAGAACAGATGCTCTCAGATTCCTTCTAGGTCAAGGAGGGAATAGTTTTATCTAACTACAAGATTCAGAGAGAATATCAATGACCAATGTGTGGACTTCAGGGGAGAGGTGAAGATTAGGAGAATTGTTGCTGGTGTATACCACATTTTCCCTGCTAATATTTTTTAAAAGGCTATAGTGAACATCACCAATAGTGTTGTAAAAGAGACAGGAGCACTCCTAAAAGTGAGGGGGAAGAGGAAAGAAGTGGTTATAAGGAAGGGGAAGTAGGTCCAACCAAACTCATTTCTTTAACTTGGAGACGGAGTCATTGCCAAGACAGAAAGTGGTGGACATTATCCGATCTGTTCCCTCTCTGGACCCAGCCCAGTGGCCAGAACAATCACCCCAAATAGCCCTAGTATGTAGACAGCAATGCCCTGTGCACAGGTTGATGGAAGGGATAACAAGAAAGCTCAGCTCATCTCTCTTTGGTCTATTTCTTTGGAGGTATAATCATTTTGCTGTCCTAGATCTGAATTTCCCATTTCCTGGATTTGTGACTCCTTGGCAAATGACCTTTTGACCTTTGTTTCTACATTGGTGAAATGGGGATAATAATAGTTATATAAGTTATATAAGATTATATAAGATTCTTTTATGATAATGAGGAGTAAATGAAATAGTCCAAATGAAGGTCTAAACACAGTACCTGGGGTATAGGAAGAACCCAATAAAAAGAGAAGCTCTACTGTTTATGAGCTGAACTCAAGAACATCCATAGTTCATGGTCACTCACCAAGTGAGTCAATTGTGCCTTTCCTTACAGGGTGGCATTAGCAATCATGGAAAAACAGAAAACCTCCTGTAGTGGAGAAGTCAATGGAGTTCCAGCATTTTAGAACAGAAGAATGCAAGACAGAATACAGGACATTTATGTTTAATCCTTTGGGGAAAGTATTGTTATCCTGTCTTCTTTTCGAGTGCAGAAATCAGCAGGAGAGAGACTCACAATTCATAATGAAAGGGAACTGAATTTTTACTATAGAAGTTATCCTTGTCCATTGCACTCCTGAAGTCCACTCTGTCTGCCACCCGACATAGCCAAGCTGCTAGGGGCCAAAGCTGCAGTTTAAATGGAGTTTTCACTAGGACTGGTGGGTTATGTGGGGGCACGGTCCCAGCCACCATGCTGGTGTTGCTTCTACCTTGAAAATCCCTTAAACCTGGCCATATACAAAATCTCCCAAAATCAACTGCCTGTACTCTTAGGTCTTTAGAAATGTATGTGATCAGGGTATGTTCCTATTAAATTTCTGAAGGGAATGCAAAAAATGTTAATGCAATCTTAATAAAGGTCTCATCCCCACCCAATATAGGGATAAACAGAAAGAATTTCCTATGAACATGCTTTGGCTTCTAAAACACAGTGTATCACTACAAGTCTATGAATAAAAATAGTGACACTTTAGATTACTTTATAATTCATTTAATATATAAGATTTATTTTAAAAGAATAGTCTATCAATTTAATCTATGACCCCCTCTGTTGAAGCTAATGGAGTACTTCCCCTGGTTATAAAAGGCCAAGCATAAATTCCGTTGCCACCACCGTAGCTAGCTCTCTCCTGCGAGCTCCACCTACTGGCCAGGAGGTCAACATGCACAGCCTATTATTAATACAGTATCTGCTGACACAATTGCACAGAGCCCAGGAAGGAGAAAAGCTTTGTGCTGCCTTAGCTACCACCATTGCTCACACCACCCTGGCAAATCAGAAGGCTTTGAACCTGTTCACCCATTCGGTGCATTACTATTATAGCTGGTATTTGAGAAAGCAACCACACTAAGGCTATATTCATAACCAAGGAAATGTTAGAGTCTATGCCACTTCCCCACAACCCTATTAGGGCTGGTGCTTGCACCGGCTATTGGGTGACCTGAGGGTAGGTCGGTCAGGTATAGCTCTGCTCAGCTTTTTCCTCTCTGGGGTTGAGGGTGGAGCCCAGGCCACTGTGCATCTCAAAGACTAGTCTGCCGTCTGAGACACTGGAAAGCTTCTCCAAATAAACAAACATCAAAATACTCACTGCTACCACTGCTACCGGCCCTTACCTGCAAGCACCACCTGCTGGCCTGGAGCTCAAACTGCACAACCCAATACAAAATCTGCTGATAAAAGTGGACAGCACTTGGAAATGTGATAAGCTTCTTCCACAGGAGGCTTAGATCCTACTCATAAAATGCAGACTATCACTACTACAACCAGCATTTGAGAAAACCACCATACTACAGCTATCTATAACCAAGGAATTCATGCAGAGCCTTGGTCCCTGAAAGCACCCAAAGCAAAGCTAAACAATCCTACTCAACATACATTATAGTTATACCCTCAAAGGGGGAAAAATGCGTTATCCACATGAAAGTAAAATCAAAAATAAGGTGACAATTTTTCCACATGAGAAGGAAACAGCATAAAAATTCTGATATCATGGAAAAATGGGGCATTATAATACCCCCTAATAGGCCACACTAGCTATCTAGCAATGGATCCTAAGCAAAACTAAAATTCTGAAATGCTAGATAATGAATTCAAAATATGGATTGTAAAAAAACTCAGTGAGATCCTAGAGAAATCTGAAAACCAATAAAATACATAAGAAAACCAATTGAGGATATGAATGAGAAATTTACCAAAAAGATACTTTGATGAGAAATCAAACAGAAGATCTGGATGTGAAAAATGCATTGATGGAATTACAAAATATAGTTGAAAGCTATCACAACTGACCAGACCAAGAAGAAGAAAGAATCTCAGAACTTGAACTTCAAATTAATCCAGTCAGATAAAAATGGAGAAAAGA
>NW_012142745.1:6836556-6843979 GCF_000956105.1 Propithecus coquereli
CTGTTCAAAAAAATCGAGGAAGAGGGAATCTTCCCTAACTCATTCTATGAAGCCGGTATCACCCTGATACCAAAGCCAGGAAGGGAGACACACACACACACACACACACACACACACACACACACACACACACAAACAGTGCAATATCCCTGATGAACACAGATGCAAAAATCCTCAACAAAATGCCAGCAAACTGAATCCAACAGCACATCAAAAAGATAATATACCACTATCAAGTGTGTTTTATTTCACAGATGCAAGGATGCATAAAAAAATCAATACACAACATACACAAATCAATAAACATGATCTATCACATAAATAGAATTAAAAACAAAAACCATATGATCATCTCAGTAGATGCAAAAGAAGCATTCAATAAAATTCAACATACCTTCATGATAAAAACCCTCAACAAATTAGGCATAGAAGAAACATACCTCAAAATAATAAAAAGTATATATGAGAAACCCATAGCCAACATCAGACTGAATGAGGAAAAGCTGAAAGCATTCCCCTTAGACAAAGGAACAAGGAAAGGATTCCCACTTTCACCAGTCCTATTCAATATGGTACTGGAAGTCCTAGCCAGAGCAATCAGGCATGAGAAAGAAAAGCCATCCAAATTGGAAAGAGAAAGTCAATTTATCCCTGTTTGCCAACAATATGATCTCATACCTAGAAAACCCAAAAGACTCTGCTAAAAGACTCAAAGATTTGATAAATTAATTCAGTAAAGTTTCAGGATACAAAATCGATGTATAAAAATTAGTGACATTTCTATATAGCAATAACAATCAAGCTGAGAACTAAATCAGGAAGGCAATCCCATTTACAATAGCTAAAAAACAAAATATCTAGGAATACATTTAACCAATGAGGTGAAATATTTCTGTAAGGAAAACTATAAAACACCAATGAAAGAAATTGTAGATTACACAAATAAATGGAAAAACATCCCACGCTCATGGACGGGAAGAATCAATGTCATTAAAATGACCACAGTGCTCAAAGCAATCTACAGATTCAATGCAACCTCTATCAAAATACCAATGTAATTTTTCATAGAATTGGAAAAAAAATCCTAAAATTCATACGGAACCAAAAAAGAGCCCGAATAGGCAAAGCAATCCTATGCAAAAGTCTCTTGTCTGTTTTCCCTAATGTAGACTCCAAAAGCTGTGGAGTTCTGTAGCCTCAAATCTCCTGGTGACTTATGAACACATTCCCATATTTCCACTCCTAGTGCACCCTGGTTATAGTCATTACTTTCAATCTCATGGTAACCTGGGATTCTAAGATCTAGACAAAGATGACTTGAAATATGGCAATCTATTTCCAATTTCCAGTTAGAATTATGCCAGCTATTCCTATATTTTCTTAACACTTCGCCTGCATTTCTGCTTCTCTATGACTCAGCATTAGCAGCTGAATAAAAATGAATGAATGAGTAGCAAATGAATATTACTAAAATGGTTCAGAAACATCTGGGTTTTCTTTCTTAACCATGGTGTTAGCTGTATTACTGTTGTTCTTTTAAAATATTTATGTACGTTCCCCTTACACTCTCATTACTGTCAAATGCAAGGGAAGCTTCCCGTTCTTCAGACCAGTTTCGCCCTCATCTCTTCCAGGGTCTTGCTCCATCCATCGCTCCTCTTCACTCTACTACCTTTTCCCCCTTAGCAGCATGAAAGCTCCTTCCATTTATAAAATAAACACATGCACACAAATAAAACCTCTTCCAACCCTGAAAGATCTATGGCCACAGCACTCTTTCACCTTTCTGTACAAGCAAACAATTGGAAAGAGTCGTCTGAAGACCCCATTTCTTCCCCACCTCTGTTCCTATTCACTCCCAAACCTGGGGGATTTACTGCAGGCCCTCACTGCACTCAACTCCCTCACTAAAGGGGCACCAGTCAGCCCACGGCATGGGATTTTTATATGGAAACAGGATGCCTAAAGTTCTTAGAGGTATTGTTTTCTCTTATGAAAGTGTTGTTCTTGGACTTTCATTCATACTGTTTAACTTCTTGTGAACATCTTCTTCAGGGTTGCTTCAGCACTGACATTCCAGTGAGTGAGTTCAGCTTAATGAAATATGAATATGTCAACTTTCCTTCCTCCCTCCTTTCCTGTCCCTCTCCCTTCCTTCCTTCTGTTTTTCCTCTCTTTCTCCGTTTAATGAATATTGACTGAATGCTAGTCTGTGCCAGGCACTCCCCTGGGCCCTGAGGATAAAGCCCTGCGGATAAAGGCACGACGAGCTCTATTCCCTTGGAGCTTATATTTTGATGTAAATCTAAAATAAAATATGATTCCGTCTAGGGAAAATATTATCCTAAAACACCATAATTGTTTCTTTTTTGGTGGATTCTTTAAAATGAGTGCTGTCTGGTTTAATGCCCATAATTTCAAATAAGAAAAGTTAAGACCAAAGAAGCAACTTTTCCCAGGTCTCCAAACTGATGGCTGCAATCTGCAGTATACAACAGTCAGTATCAAATTTTATTTTATTGCATGCCAAGTGCTTGGAAAAGCTCAGCCATGGATTGAAAGCTTTATTACGTGTGATGCAACAGGATCCCTCTGGTCATTCTTCACACTGCATCCTGCCTGACGTCACAAGGCACTAAGGCAGGAACTGCTGAATTGGCAAGTGATCTTTGGTTAGAAAATGACAGTATATCCAAGGGGAAGAGAACATGATTTTTAATTTCATCCACCTTTTACGCAAAGATACAACTGGCCCTAAGGAACAGATTCATGATGAGTCTTCTTAAGCCACAAGGTTATGTCCTATCATTTACAAAATAGCATTGGGATCATTCACGTCACACACACACAAACACACACACACACACACACACACATTGGGATCATTCACGTCACACACACACACACACACACACACACACAAATTACTAGCTTTATACAACATGGAAAACTGACATTAGTCTCACTGTTGCAGTGTGGCTGGTTTCTAAAAACACAAAGAAAGAGTCATAATCTTGGAACTCTTAGTGCCTAAAAATATATAATCTGTTTATTACAGTCATTCATAGAATTGTGCTTTCCCCACGTGGAAGACTGAACAGTGAGTGCTCGAACAAGGGAAGAACAATTATTGTTTTGAGCACTTCCTGTCCACAGCTCACGGGGAGCAATAGCGGCAATCCCGTTAGAACGCCAAGAGAAGTTTAACAGGTTCCCAGTGTCTCCAGGGCGTCCGTGCCACCAGTAGGGAAGGGTGAAGGGATTGAAAAGGGATTGAGAGTGACGCCGTAACCCAGCCTTGACTTCTGCGTCTTTCTCTCAGAGAAAGGTTGCCCCAAACAGTGCTAAGCTATTACTAGAAAGAGAATCAATAGCTAGAAACTATTGCGTTAATTTGGCTAATAATGTATTAATTGAAGAGCTAACCTACTAAAATGTTTTGGTGCTGTTTTGTGTCAACAGTGGGCAGCCAAGGATTATTATGGACAGTGACATCTTATCAGTATTTTAAATTTATTGGTTAGCTAGTAATAGTAGAATAGCAGTAGTCTGGCAATATTTCAGGGTATGTGCACTTACGAACAAGTATATAGGTGTCAATAGTAGCTGCTAGGGACTTTGGTGAGTCATGAATGAAAAGACAGTGTACACCATAGTGTATAGCAGCGTTCCTATGATAGAGTTTTATTCAAAATACCACACAAGAAGTGTCTTAGTCCATTCACGCTGCTATAACAAATATCATAAACTGAGTGATTTATAAACAACAAACATTTCTCACAGTTCTGGGGACTGGAAGTCCAAGATCAAGGCACCGGCAGATTGGTGTCTGATGCTTTCTGGTTCTTAGATAGCACCTTCCTTCTGTGTCCTCACATGGTGGAAGGGGCAAGCAAGCTCCCTTGGGCGTATTTTATAAGGGCACTAATATCATTGCTGAGGGCTCTGTCCTCATGACCTATAATCTCCCATAAGTGGCATCTTGAACATAAGGCCACACCTCCTAATGCCATCATTTTAGGGGTTACTATTTCGACATACGAATTTTGGGGGGACACAAATATTCAGACCATAGAGAGGGACAGTTAATACCGCCAGTGGGGGCAGGTATGGTTTCTCAGAGATTGAGATATTTGATCTGGGTCATGAAGGATGAATAAATGGCACTTCGGAAAACGTGGGTTAGAGTGTTTCAAAGACAAAAGGCTATGTGCCTCACGAAGGCATCTGACTTCTGGGGGTAGATACCACTTCTTGACGAGATGCTGAAATCTCCCTATGTCAGCACTGCCCCCTGGTGTCCATTGTGAGAAGGGCAAACAGTCCGCTTTTTTGCCACACTGCCCTACAAAAAGGAAAAAATTGTCAATCTCAGTATCATTTAATCGTAGTATCCTTTCTTCGGGTTTCAGTCCCTAAGCGGCATCTTGAACAAAAGCAGTCACAGACCAAGAATTGCAATAACAACAACACAAAGCTTTTTCAGTGAGTTTGAGCAGAAGTTCACCCACTTCTGTTTCTTAGGGTCCTTGATCGATAGACATATCATTAATTTATTTGGCCTCAGTGGTTGAGATTTGGTAAACTGTTCAGCTCTCTTTAACTGATGACAATATTGAGACACAGAAGGTGTTTTAGTGACTACTTATTACAGTGTGACAATGGCCACACCATGCTATGCTCAGGCAGATAGATACATAAATCCACGTATGTGGAAGGAAGAAAACCCAGTAGATGGTATCTCATTACCCACCACTCCCAACAAGGGCATGGAATGTTGTTGGATGCTCAGTACCCACAGCAGAATTGGTAAGAATTATATCGGTGTGGTCTGCCCTGGGGTGGATAGGTAAGAACCAACAAACGACTAGGGAAAATTTTGATTCAGTGACAGATTCCATCTCTATCTGAGAATGAGAAGGAATTTAGGGAGGTCACATTTTAAACATTCCCAAGGAGAGTCTGAGTTCACTGATGGTGGGTGTGGGCCTTTGTTTCATGATTCCACCAGAAGGCTGGCTCTTAGGAGCAGATTCTCTCTAGCAGTGTAGCTGGCTCAACTATTAATAGGATCAGAGAAAAGATACACAATCCTGACATGATGTTTTGGGGTTTTTTTTGCTTGTTTGTTTTTTTGAGACAGGGTCTTGCTCTGTGGCACTGGGTAGAGTGCAGTGACATCATCATAGCTCACTGCAACCTCAAACTCCTGGGCTCAGGTGATCCTCCTGCTTTAGCCTCCTGAGTACCTGGGACTATAGGCACACACCACTGCACCGGGCTAATTTTTCTATTTTTGGTAGAGACAGGGTCTCACTCTTGCTCAAGCTGGCCTTGAACTCCTGAGCTCAAGCAATTCTCCCGAGTCAGCCTCCCAAAGTGTTGGGATTACAGGCATGAGCCACTACACCCAGTTGAAATGACGTTCTCTGAGTTGGTTGGTTTCATGTTTAATTAAATGAAACTTTTGTTTAAAAAAGGCAAACCCCAAACACAGAAATACACTTCACTTATTTTAATTTCAAATTAAAGGTTTTATCTAATAACAGTATTTGTTCCAGATTTTACAGAGTGAAATTGTTGCTATTTCATTAGCATCCCTGATCCTTAATGGCCTTCCTGTCTGCTAAAACCACAAGAAATATTGTCTCCTTAAAGTTCCACAATGTGCATTTACAATGATAAAATAAGGCCAATTACTCCCAAACCACTTTGGGGAAAGAGGTCTTCTTTTCTCTGTATGAAATGTTCAGATGTAATTGGAGTTTTATATCTGCTCCTTAGGTCCAATCATAACAGAGCTCACTGTTAAATGCAGTGGGTCTATCAGAAGTAAATATTATAATGACGAAACCGAAGAGATAATTATCGTAAAATGATGATGACTAACATTTCTTGGACGTGTCTTATGTACTGAGCACTTTCTCATTTAATCTGTGATGTCAGCATAGGATTATTCCTTGTAGTGGGTTGAATGGTAGTCCCTGGAAAGAGAGGCTCACATCCTAATCTCTGGAACTCATGAATATTACCTTATTTGGTAAAAAGAGTCTTTGTAGATGAGTTCAAGATTTCAAGAGGAGATCAGCTTGGATTATTCATCCAGGCCCTAAATCCAATGGAAAGTGTCCTTATAAGAGACAGAAGAGGTGAAGACACAGAGAGAAGAGGAAGGAAAAGAGAGAAGGCCATGTGAAGACGGAGGCAGAGACTGGAGTTGTGCAGCCGCAAGCCTGGGAATGCCTGGAGTCATCAGAAACTGGAAGAAGCAAGGAAGGATTTTCCCCTAGAAACCTCAGAGGGAGCGTGGACCTGCTGACGTGATTTCAGAGTTCTGGCCTGTGAGAGACGAAATTCCTGTTGTTGTAGTAAGCCACCCAGTTTGTGGTCATTTGTTATGGTAGTGATAGGAAACTAATGCATCCCTATTTTAAAGTTGAGAAACTTGAAGCTCAGAGAGGTTAAATAACTCCCCAGAGCCACACAGCCAGACTTAATAAGTGGGGGAGCCATGTTTAAACTGATGTCTTTCTGACTCAAGCAAACTGACTCAAGTACCTGCGCTGTAGGCATCAAGCCAATGCCGGCTTAACAATCTAGAGAGCATCTGTTTTCTGAAAGCAGAATCAAGAATACCCAGCATATGCTGATACAGAGTTTCAGAGCAGCCTCTTCCAGCCACTTCCTGCCTCCAGAATCAATTTTTTGCATTAAAAGAGCCATTAGAGTTTGTCCATCAGCAATTCCATCCACATGTGGCTTGGCTTCCCAGCTTAGGGATAAGGTAGTTCTATACATGGCCCCCAAAGGCCTTGCCTTATTTCTCTAATCATAAGTATTATCATCTTGACTCATACTGGGCAATAATACAATGGAGATTGAACATTAAATTAAATCTGTAAAGAGCCTAAAATCAATCAAGCCCTTCGTGAAACTAATTTTAGAAAAGGGGTCATTAGATATATTAGAGCCAATTTGGAAGTGAATTGAGAAATGGGGCCTCATGTTCTCTGTAGAAAAAAACCTCTTTGTCATGAGATAGAATTTTTATTACCTTACATCAGGGTTGCTCAGCTGCCACAGAAAACCTACTAGCCTCTAGGAGTGAGTCAAAACAGTGATCTTATGCTCCAAGTAGAACAGGCTACCCCTGCTACTCACCCACTTGCCCCATGGAAGAGAGCAAACAACATTCTAGTGTCCACAGGCCACCAGGCAACCTCTCAGCAGCATAAGGACATGATTTCAATAACTGGTGAATTCAGAAGAGGAGGAAAAAATGTCTTCAAAACATGTAAGGTTTTTGCAATTCCAATTAGATCTTTCACTAGAGCAGTGCTAACTGAATGTCAGTTATTCATGTACCGCCATGTTGATTTTTGCCAAATCATTGTATTACCTGCTAGTATATACTTGACAAAAT
>NW_012142745.1:6844914-6881750 GCF_000956105.1 Propithecus coquereli
AGTAAAACAAAAGGCAATGCACAAAAAAATTGTATACCTTGACCATAAACAGGACAACAGTATCACTTGCAAAAAGTAGAAAAATTGAAAGTAATGTTAAAACATAAGAACAAAATAAATGTTGCCATTCAATTCCAGTTCAATACTGTTGTCTACCAGAGTATCTAAGCCCAAGCCCACTTACTCTTTGTGAGAAGGGGGAGAATAGCAAATGTTCGGCAGATTTTAAGGAAAATAACATTAAACTGAGACTTTATCCTTGGTGTAATCAGAAGTATTGAAAGAGAGCTGAAAATAAAATTTCTTTCCCACGGTATTATTCAATGTTATTTAAAGGTGTGTATGAAGCCACCTGAAATGATCGTGAGTATAGTCAGTGGCATGCACTTCGCACTGTGGGAAAGAGCACTGATATTTTTAGGGGCAGGGTAAGTATGGGTAGGTAAAGTAATTTTCCAAGAAGGGCAAACACCATATATGTATACTTTAAATATTTGATTAATATGAAAGTCACCTTCCTTTTCCTCTTCACCTCTACTTTACGGACTGTTCCTGTGCTTTCCATTTATTGCCATCTTTGAGCAACATGAGTTCATATGACATCGCCTAATCACTCTCTAACTGTAATCTTCCTCTCTTTTGGATTAAATTTACAAATTCACTCAAATCGCAGCTTTAGTTGAAAACCTTCAAAAGCTACCTCAAGTCCATCAAATGATTCAAATGAGGAGGAACCTACGAGATCCTTTTCAACCTAGCTCTTATCTGCTGGGTGAACCTAATAGTTTCCTTGCTGTTTCTTAAATATTGAAGCACTCCCCCACTTATGTTTTTGCCCCTGCCATCTTTTGCATGTAGAGTCCCTCTTAACATTTCCAGTCAAAATCCAATTCATTTCTCGAAGACCAGCTCAAGAAGCACATTTGTTCAGGTCCTACGATCAGTGTGATTTCTCTCTCTTCTGCAGGCCCTTCTGGTCCTCATGTTATACCCATCACACACTGTCTAACATGAGTTATTTGAATATATCTCTTATTGGTATTGATACCTTCAGTGTGTGTTTGGAGAAACAAAAGGAGCTTCTTAGGGTTGAAGAGAAATACTGATAGATAGCAGAGTAGATCTCATGTTGTTTCTGTCTTCTCTGAATCAATGATCTGTGCTTAAAAAGAGTACAGTGAACCTTGAAAAGGGGGAAATAAACCCCTCAGTTTTAACAGAGTATTAGCAGTCCTGAGGACTCAAACTTCCAGCTCATGAAATCATGTGGTTATGCACTGAGAGAACTCACCCGACTGCAGCCAGGGGCTCTCAGGATGTGTGGAGATAGGCTAGAGGACTTCAGAATGCACAATTGTGCCACAAAATTCATAAAAGGGATGTGAAGTCAATTATGCCATCCATCATCTTGCTTTATGTTTATCTCTGGTAAATTTCTAGAGTGAACATTAGCAGGATGGTTTGTCAGCTCTTCGGAAAGAAAAAAGGTGGTTACCAGGGAACAGTGCAGACCACTAAGACCAAATCGGATCACAACCATCTTGTTTCCTTTTTCCTTGGCCTGAGTTAGGAAGATTGTATGAATTTTATGAAAGCCTCTAAGAAGACCTCCGAGATGTTCTTGTAGACACCTTGGAGGGCGGTTTCTAGCAGTGAGCATCACGGCTCTCTTGACTCTGCTGACTCTGTTAAATTAAACACACACATAAATGAAACACATGAATAGGCCATGGGGCCAAAGTTATTGTAGATGACCTGAAGTTAGAAGCAAATTTAGCAGGCTGATATAGCCATAATCCATAATGCAAGCTATGTCTAAGAAAATGTACTTCAATGAAAGTTAAAAGAAGATACTAACATAAGTAAAAAAAATCACAAGGATATAAAGGAGAGATGTGATTTAACAATACACTTGTGAAAAAGACTTGGGCATCAATATAGACCAACATGTGATAGAAATTTAATGTTAGGTTGTGGTAGCATAAAAATAGTATTTAGAATATAAAAGATGGTGATCCTTGTTTTCATGGTAGTGTGGAAACTTTGAATACTGTGTTCAGTTCTTGGTGACAGAATAGCAAGGATATAGACAAACCAAGACCCATTTTGAAGAGAGTAAAGACATTGTAAAATATGTGTAAGAAAGTTCTGAAGAATCATGATTATCTTGGAAGAGATAAGACTATATAGGGCATGACAGTTGATTTTGAAAACTTAAAGATGGTTGTAAAAAGAATTATGCTTAATTGTAAGTATGGCCATTGATATTTATTTTATTCTTTGAGAAATGCTAGTATCATCTAACTATTTTTGTAGCACAGTGGGAGAAAATAAAAGTAAAGTAACTTTCCATGCATAGCGAATACAACATGTTCAATATAACCCAAAGGAGTAGAGTTAAAGCCATTGCTGGAAGTTTGTGAAGATCAGGTCTGACTCAATGTAATAAAGAATATTTTGGAAAAAAAGCATAAAAGCTGTACCAAAAATGGAATTAGTCCTCTTGCCATTCATTCACAAACTATTTTTTTTTTTCAAGAGATAGGGTCTTGCTATGTTGCTCAGGTTGGACTTGAACTCCTGGCCTCAAGCGATCTTCCCTCCTCAGCCTCCCAAAGTGCTGGGATTATAGGCACACACCACCACATTCAGCTGGCAATTCACAAACATTTCTTGAGTCAAGACTCTTTATGCATGGTGCTAGATCTTAAGTAGTTGACACTTTTTCTTCTGAGCCAGTATTTTATCATTACCTTATGCTGACTTTATAGGAATATTCATGTCTTAAGAAGATAGATAAGAACATATTTATTGGTATTTATGGGTTCCAATAATCAGATGGCATCTTTTTTCTCAAAATTTACAATATCTTCTTTAGGCTGACCAAAATATCACTGGGTAATTACTTAAATTTCCTTTGAATTAGCAGTTGGGAGCACTAGTATCACTTCCTCTATCAAGCTATACAGGACTTTTGTTATGTACCAAAGATCATAAATCACAGAACTGCTGAGATTTTGGAAAAAAAAAAAAAATTGAGACTGGCTCCCTAATCTTACAAATGAGGAAACTGAGGTCGAAATGGGGTTAAGTACCTTCTGAAGTGACATATCCAAAATGAGCGCTGATCCATTGAATTTGTCCTTAGTATTCTATCCAATAGTCCACTGGCTGTCCATAATATTCCACAGGTTACTATGTGTCAACACAAAGATAGGCTAGAACTGATCTGAACAAACTGCCATGTTAAACAAATACTAATGCATCCTCTCACAAACCGTCTCACTTGCCGTAAAGCTTAAAAAAAATATGTTCAGTAAGTCATGCACTTATCATGTTAAAATGAAGGCTCTACTGATGATAAATTTACTAAAATATTCCAATCTTGTAATCTAAACGACTTCAGCCTCACATGATGTTACCAGGCCAGCGGCCAACCTTGGAAAGACCAAGTCATGAAGTGAGGATATGGCGCCCTCTAGGGAGAAACGCTTGAAAAACCAGGGCCGACTCATAAGTAAAAGGGTCACAGATGGCCAAGTTTAAGTTGTTAAAAATGTCTCCATACGACCAGGTTTAAGTTGTTAAAGTGTCTCCATTTATTTTTCATCTAAAAAGAAGCATTCAATTTTTAGCTAAGATGTAATATTCTATCTACCAAAAATAAATACCAATCATTGAATCAAAATATTAAAAATAGCTGATATTAAATTCTATAAGAGTATAACCTAAGCAGGGAAATTATCTGAAAATTAAAATACCCTCAGATGAATTTCTAAGTTAGTAAAAATACTTAGAGAAGTTCATTCTATGTAATTGCAAAAAAAAAAAAAAAGAAGAAGAGTATAAAATATCCACTACATCTACTTACTTGCTTCAACCAAATAAGAGATTACTTTTACAATTATCCTTCCTGTAAAAGATCTGTTTACTCTTCCTGATGTTTCCCTGCAAATCTCATTTCACCCGGGTGGCTCTTGGTGCGGTTAGCAGAATGTTTACAGAGAAGGAATGTAGGTGGATGAAGGGAACAAGGACATAGGCAAGCCCTAAGATTAAAAAAAAAAAAAAAAAAACTGGAAAACTATATCAGAGTTCACTTAAAAAAAGAAAATTCTCCAAAGCAACTAATTGAAACTGGCCACCTCAACAACTTGACTACAAATTTCCCATTTTGACTCAATGGTATGCTTCAATTCTACCCATACTTAATGATGCGATCAACTCCCTCAAGCCGGTGTGGATATGACTTCAGAGAGACTGAGAAGGACCTTTATAGTGCCCTCCTCCTGCTCAGTTGAGGCATTAGAGTCCTTTAACAGCTATATTAGTTAGCTGTTGCTGAGTAACAAACCACCCCAAACAATCAGTAGCTTGGGAAAAAAACAACCATTTCCTATTGCTAAGGAGCCTGTAGGTTGGCTGGGCAAGTCTTCTGGCCCTGGCTGGGGATGGACTCAGCCGTCAGCTGCACGTCTGCCAGGCAGCTCTGAGGGTCTCCAGGGCCTTGGCTAGAGCAGCCAGGAGACTGAGCTCTTCTCCCTAAGTCTCATCCTCCAGCACCCAGGCCAGGCATTTTCTCATGACAAAGGCAGAGGAGCCAGATAGGAAGCAGAGTCACTCAAGAATTTGTTAAGCTTCTTGGTGTGTGTTCAGTTTATTACTGTCTCATTGGCCAAAGCAAATCTTAACACCAAGCTCAGACTCAGGTTGGGAGAGCCCCCTGCCCAAGGACCTGGGTAGAGAGAAGTGTGAAGAACCCGGGAGCTTAATGCAATCTATCTACCAGGCCAGGGGAAAGAAAGAATCTTACACTGCCCAGCGAGGCATGAGACAGACGAAGCAAACACCTCAAAGGTATTGGTCGCTGGTGCTCGTGCCTGACATCCGTTTCTCTGGAAGAGGAGAATTTGAGAAAGGGAAGGAACACTAGGAAAGCAAAAGAGAGCTCAGTTCGGGCACTTCGTCTTTTGATTCGAGTCAGGCAGTTCATACAATTTTGGGGATTAATCTTTGTAAAGAATGAATTAGAGTTGGGAATATGGATTAAAACTTGAAAAGTGAATACAGAAAAGAAAATAGAAAGAGTTTTAAAAGAGAGACATTAACTAATGCAGAAGCAGAAACAGAACTTTCATAGTACTAAATCCTGCAAATTTTTTTCTTCCAAAGAAGCACGTAGCCCGTATTAAATGGGCCAGCCAACAAGCGACACAACACAGCAAGGACACATGGATCCCACCATCTTCTCTGTTCTAAATCGAGCCAAACACGAGTAAAAGGCCTAGTGTCTTCTCAGCTGATGAGTCAAATACTTTGAAGGGAAAACATAGTGAAATATTTCAAGGTTTAGAAATCAGTTTGACTGT
Organism: Propithecus coquereli; assembly: GCF_000956105.1. Taxonomy (NCBI): domain Eukaryota; kingdom Metazoa; phylum Chordata; class Mammalia; order Primates; family Indriidae; genus Propithecus; species Propithecus coquereli. Next base: position 6,850,284 of record NW_012142745.1, read on the forward strand.
GACACACTCTGACTCACAGCAGGGCCTGTGTTCTCTGACAAAGCAAAAGTACTGATGGAAAATATTGACATGACATCTATCATATCATGTGTGTATAGTCGAAGTTCTTTCACGGCAAGCAAGCCTTGCCAAATGATCAGTTCAAAGGTTTCACACCACTGATGATTATTACAAAAAGAAAAACAGGAAATGAATGTCACAGTAGTGGCCAGAAAGGACATATGGCTTTATAGGTTAAGTACAGAAGCCACAGGTATTATAATATTTAATTGCTCTTGGCAAGACAAATGAAATAGGAGTACATATTTGCCAAACAAACCTGCTCAGAGGTATTCACACAAGAAGTTCCAGCTTCGTAAAGTGACTCCCTTTTATTAGCCACAGAGAAAAGAGGTTGAAAAATCAAATTAGCTTAAAGAACAAACAAAAATCAAACTAACTAAACTCTTAAAGGGTGTTGAATACTGGTATCAGTGCCACCAGCCAATGTGAGGCTAACTAGAGGTCCGTAGTTCTGACTTCAGGACATGCATGGCTTTCTCATATAATAAAATCTTTATGTTACAGGTTTTATTGTGAAAATCACTTTTAAAACTGAAATGCATTCATTTAATTTTGAGTTTTTAACAGTAAAGAGAAGACTCTGAACTTTAGTAAAGAAACTCAACCAACTCAAGTGCAGAGCTGGGTACAGTTTGGGACATGCAGGGACATTTGGCTCCTGGAGGGGAGGCCACATCAATATCCAAATTGCCACAGGCATTATAAAAAGGCACCCAAAATGTTAGGCTCTGCAAGAGAGGTCTAGCTGCTCTTAGCTAGAGCATGAGCAGAAGCACTCCAGAGTCAAAAGGACCTGAGCTGCTCTTTGGAACATGCCCCAACAGAAACAGCTCAGCAGGGAAAGCTCGATACAAACTGAATGAAAACTAGCTCACATGCACCGTGGGGAGGAAGAAAAATAAATTGTCTCTTAAATTCATTCATTACAGAGGAGGACTAGAAAATGGCTCTCATGATATTATTACTATCAGTAATAATTCAATATTAGGTATAACGTTCTCCTAGATTTCTCAAAACGAGGCCCCACTCATTCAGATTTGAAATCCACAAGCAGGTGAAAACATTACCTTTCACTACACTAAGAGAACCTTGAGGCCCAGACACTTGGACTTGCCATAGGCTACGCTGACAGTTGGTGGCTGGAGGCTCTGGGCCTGGGGTTTCTCTGCTGTGAACCAGACCATAATGGGCAGTAAACAGACATGATCCTTTCACCTGAACCAACAGCTAAAAGTATCCTGAGTTATCTCCTAGTTAAATATGGAGGTTTGGAAAGTATTTGTGGGCATGCGTGGCATGACAATAGGGAAAATACAGAAATTATCCCAAATATGCTTCGAAGTTCATTTTATTTCAGAAACAACTTCATAATAAATTTTATCTGCTTCCACTTTATTCAAAATAAGAAAGAAGAAGAAAGTCCCCAAATCCTCAAATCTACTTGCATAATAACATTTCAGGTTTATACTCAGCTTTCAAAAAAACTGTAGTGCCAATAAATGTTGGCTTTTCCATCAGAGTCAAAAAGAGGTATTAACATATAGCTCCTTAGAGCTCACAAGGCACAGTTTACCAAGCATTTATCTCATTTGATGCTCATAACTCTCATAAAAACAATAGTAATGGTTAGTAATTATAAACATTGTATAACAGATATAATGCTAAACATTACTTGCTGTTTATACAAATTGGTCTCCACAAAAACCATATAAAATAGGTGTGATTATTATTTCCATTTGTACAGAAGAGAAAACTGAAGCTCAGGAAGGTCCTGTTGTTTGTCTAAGGTCACAGAGGCCAATATTCATGAGCCTTAGTTGCATATCAAAACATTTAGTTTTACAGTTTCTGCGACTGAACTTTCATTAGATCATCAGTTTTCTATGATAGCAGGGTTTTACTGTACTTTTGAAGACTTTTCCAGATTGCATCGTTCTTTCCATGTAATCAGTCCAAATTCCTCTTTTTAATGTTGATTTAACTGGGTACTTTTCTTAGCATTCATTTTCCTCTTACTTTCTGGAATTTTGGTCTGCAGACTAATCTTGACTCAGATTAATAATCAGTCAGTCCTGATTAATAGTTTGAGTTAATTCACATCAAGGAGACTGCACAGATCATTTCTTTGTTAAAATCAAACCACCTTTCATTTTACTGCAGATGTATAAAGTTTTCAGTACCCTATCGGAAAATAATCGTTTACGTATTGGATAATAAGCGTCATTAAAAATCCCCTGAATATAAAGGTCCCTGATCACTCAAACGTACATTCTTTAGTGCTTGAATATTTAAATGTGCTTCTATGAAATGGCTCCACAAGTTTAACTAATTCTCATTCACTAATCTGCATTTCTCTTAACTGGTAAGATCGTGAGCAGAAAGTCTGTGATTCTGATGTGCATGAAATGATGTAGGTCAGATCACTGCAGCCAAAGTGACATGGAGAGTTGGGATGTGTTCATCACCTAAGGTAGAGTCTCAAGTCACCTAGATATTAATAATAACCTCATCAGTCTCTGTGCCTCCTGTGTTCGGTTTGGGGCAACCTAATCTATCTGCATCTTGACATTATCTAAGAACAGGCATGAGTGAGAACATCCTATACAAGCTGTGCTTAATGCCAGATTTTGAAAGAGGTATTTATTACCTCTGGTTCTCTTCAGCTCAACTACCAGCTGCCCAAGACCATTGGCAGTGTCACAGAACTGAGACAGAAAATCCAGAGCAGGCTGCGGGGCATGCATGTGAGCGTGTGTGTGACAGAGAGAGAGAGAAAAAGAGACAGAGAGAGTGTGCACACGTGCAACAGTGACAAAAAGCAGCTAAGAAGCTCAAGAAATATAGAGCTTTCCAAGCTTTTTAGAGCCTTACATATTTCCCTTCTTTTTCCAATGCACTTTTAGTAAATTGTCACTTAGACAACAGCCACAACTTAAAAATTTAAAAATTAATTCAAAATTTCCTAGAAGTCTGAATATGAAGGTTATTTTATTTATTTTTTTAAAATACAGCTTAAAAACTCATTGGAAACAAAATGCCTATAATGGAATCAAAAATCTCCAAATTAATGTGGATTTTTAAACCCACGTTTTGCCTCTGGGAAGTTTGATGCTATCATCCACTTCCTATGGTTACTGGATATCACAGCAGTCTAAAAAGTTTTTTTTATATATGTTTTAGAGACAGTGAAAAATTTTGGAAATAATATTTTGGGTGTTTTTGTGCTGAGAAAAAACTTAGTTGCTGAAAAATTCCAATTAAGTGGAAGGAAATTTCTTTACAAAAAATAGAAATAGTTTAAATAAAAAATGCTATCATATACTAGGATATGATAGCATTAGCATAATAATTATACTAGAATAATAAGTATACTCTCTGTTTTGTAATGAGCGAGATTAATCATCTTACACTTATTGTGATTAATTATTGATGTATTTAGATTAATATCTAAAGCTTCATTTTGAGATGTCTACTAACCATGCCTTTTATTTGTGTCTTTTTTCCCCTATATCACGTTTGGTTGGAATAATAAGTTTTAAATGCTTTGCTTTCTTCCTCTGCTGGTTTAGAAGCTCAATATTTTATTTCTCCTCTTAGTTTTAATATAGCTAAATTTACAATTTTTCTCTGCCATATTTTTAATGTCCCAATTTCTCTGAACTTTGTTCTGTGTGACTGCAATACCATTTTTTTAGTACGTTGGTTCCCTCATGAACTGGGTCCTCTGGGAAGTTTATTTCTTAATTTCAGGGGATATAATTTTCATTTGCCCGATTTCCAATTGGTTCTTTAAAAATAATATCTATACGTTCCTTTCTGTTATTCTTTTTATGGACACAAATTCATTGAAGATCCTAAAATAAACTCCAATATAAGGGGGCCCAAACCACTTAAATGCGGTTACGATGTAATTGGTGACTGAGTCTATCATTGCCTGTTTTCAGCTGAAGGCTGAATAAAAGTCTTATCTACTCTTGGGAGGAGGAGGTGGGGTACAGTTTGGAAGTGACCATTTTATGATCATTTAAGATATTCTGAATTTAGTGTATGTTACACAATTTGTTATAGTGGTCTGTTTTGTAAAAGCACTTACGAATATATCCACTAAATGAAAGCATAAAAATAAAAACATTTTTCCCTTGTATTCTTCCCACAGAAGCTGGAAGACAGCCAGATTGTTAGAATAATGCAACTTTGCAGTTTATGTGCTTGAACTTTTCTTAGATCACCACCTTTCTATGATGGCAGGATTTTACTATACTTACTTTTAAATTAGACTTTTCCAGATTGCTTTACTGTTTCCATGTATTGAGGACCAAAGTCCTCTTTAAATGTTGATTTAACTGGGTACTTTTCTTAGCATGCGCTTTCCTCATGTGTTCTGGGGTTTGGTCTGCAGACTAACCTTGACTCAGAGTGTGCACCACCCCACCTTCCATCAGCCTGGTGGCCACATCACATGGCGATCGGAGATACCCAAGATCCGGCCAGTGGGTAGCTTTAAAACAGTTGAGAGGCTGTTTTAAAAACAGGGCTCTTAGGAATGGGATAGGGTGGCCGCTTTTTTCAGCCCTTCTCAAAGGCAGTGGAGCCCTGTTCCAGTTGATTTGCTTCTAGATTCGCCACCTAGTTCTTGTTTTCAATGCTCCTCCTGGCTTTGTGTTTCTGTTCCATTTACAGCACATGAAGATGTTTATCCTGATTATAAGCATTGCATTTTTTTCTAATTTTCTTTTAAAGATTTTGCTTATCTTTACGTTATATTTGGTAGAGATAGGAAAGGTGGAGGGGGAGCCTCAAAATGTCAATGAAATAAAATAAAATGTCACTAACTTTTTAAAAAGTCAGCTAAAATGAGACCATTTTAGCTAGAACTTCCACTTACACTCTCTAAGCTTCAGTTTCCCCCGTCACGGAGTTTTTGCTGGGCCTACATGAGATAACATGTGTTAAAATTCTTGGCAAATTATCTATGTACTACTTCTGTGAATGTGCTGTTCTGTTACGGCTGCTTCATCTAGAGTCGGGTAGCTGTAACAGGTCTGCTTAGCAGTTTGTCATTAGCATATAATTTGCTTTTGAAATGTTTTACTATGACTTTTTCTACATCAAATATGTAAGTAAAAATAAAATAGTTGGTTTTGATGTCGAAATTTTGGTATTTTTTTCCTGGACTTTTACATCATAGAGAAAACTTAGATTTTATGCTCAAAATAAGGGTTACTTTTTTAATATTATCATTTGTATTTGTTTAAAAGCTTATGACTAAAAAGGAAAAACTGTGATGTTCTGATCTGAATACGAAGGCAAATACCTTATTAAAAATCTAGGAGGTGATATTATCTAAATGTACATTCTTTTCCAAATAGCACATCTTATTACTTCTATTTTTAAGTGTTCTAAGTTCAAGCCCAAATAAGACTGACTAAAATTAAACCAAGAAAAACTTTAAAAGGCTTTCCTAATCAAATCTATTATTCAATAATTTCATTTTTAGGAAATGCCAAGAGTGGAGGGATCATTCAGTCCCAATCAGGGTCTTCTATATGCATTTCCAAAGGTTGGGCATTACCAGTAAGTCCAAAGATCAGCTAAGGATGGAATTAACCATCCAACTTTTATTTTTGAAGACAGTTTAGCCACAGGAACAAACCCCACTGTTCAAAGAGTTACATATTATATGGAAAGAAATAGAGATAGAAGTGACATTCTAGAGAAAGGCAAAGAGAGAGAGAGAGAGAGACTGACAGAGACCAAGAGAGACTGGTTGGTTGGTTGATTGATTCAGCAGTTTGAGCCGGTATGCCATTTGGGTAAAACATCTGAGATAATTTTCAGCATGAATATTTCTCCAGCTTGCCCATTTTCTTTTAGATTCTTAAACTGAGTCTCTTAGAAATCTTTTCTGCTTTGTCAAAATAAAAAAAAATTGTGGATAGCACTGTCTAGCCAAAGAAGCCAAGAACTGGAGATATGCCTACTGTCCAAAAGACAGAAAAAGGAAATGCTGGCCTTGCTAAATATGTTTAAATTGGCTGTCCTTTTAGATCTCCACTAACAAAGTTAGGTCAATCATTGATGAAATTATCCAGAAAATTTAATCAAACAAAACCTTGTGTTGACTAAGTTATCCAAGTAATACTGGTTTGGGCTATAATTCTATTTATAATTGCATCTGTTCTTCGTTATCCCTGCCAACAGAGAACAGAGGCCACCGCTGGCTGCCAGCCCCCATTCCCTGCCTCTGCAAGTCAGTTACTCTGCTGGAATAATAGGAATTCATGGTCACGGTGGGGTGGCCCTGGGCGCTCCACGACTCTTGTTCGACTGGATTTTCAATAACAAAAAGTGGGCTTTAAGGGGTATTATACCAATATGACGATTTGCTTTCTAAATTCAGTATACATACATTTTAAAATAAAAGTACAGTGCATCAGGAAACATTTTTTATAACCTTTTTATAACCTGAAGTCTTCAGTGTCCTCTATTCTACACTGTCTATCATATCAATTATGGGTCTAAATGGTTCCTCTCTGTTTCTTAGCAGCTGGAAAGGAGAGATGCTGGCTCAGGGGTTGGTGTGGAATGACCTGCCATTCCTTGCAGAACCAACTTAGGGGGCTGATTGACATGAGCGACGTACATATCATCCTAATCACTGCTGTCTCCCTAGGACAGAGCACTTAGTTGATTTCACAGAAAGGCAACAAATTGCAGATGAAGGTGGGGAAATTCTAGGCCTTTCCAAGAGGACATGTAAATGTGTACATAGCTCTGTTACCAGCTAGCAGCAATCTTTTTGAAAGGCTGCACATTTTATAAACCTTTCTTTTTGAATTGTTAAGAACACTTTGGCAATTGCGTAAGAGAGAAAATGGCCTCACGGGTTGGCCCACAGTGGAGACCAATCATCTAACATTTGGTCATCAGGTTCTCTGTGTGCAGCACCCCCCACGTATTTCGGGCCCCTGCCTGAATGTGTGGGATTTTGAATGACTAAAGGCTGTCACTCTGACCACATGATGTGATCGTTTCCTGAACAGATATGGAGAAATACCACACTCCCCAACTAATATAGGCTCTGGGTTCCCAAGAACTGAGACAGACTCTCATGGTTAACTGAAAAGTAGGCAACTGTGAATTTGGGGACTGGCAACTTCAAAGCTCAAGACAGTGTGGTTTAATTTTTTTTTTCCTGGCTAAGATACAAATCCTCAAGCCAACCTCACTTCAGCGTCCTGTGTTCCTGCAAGCTTTTCTTTTTTCTACCATTTCTGATACTCCTGGCATCGACTCCCCCTGGCTTCCACTCTGCTCAATGCCTACCATTTTCTCTCCAACACAGGGGACTCCTTATTTCTCTGACACCAAATCTTTCATTGTGAAGCAGAGTGTTTATTCCCTGACCACTGGAAGCTCCTTCACGGATACTGGCCTTAGCTGTGGCTTTGGTATCAGCCTTGAATGTGAGGGTGAACAAAAAGATTGAAAGTCTTTAATGTTCAGTTCTCATTCTGCAAAGCACGGTCTACTGATTTCATGATTCTTTAGCTAAGAATCAGCAGCCAAAATGTGAGTATGAGTTATGCAAGTTCCCATGCTTTCTGTCAAGCAATGTGACCAATTGACAAAACTGAGCCAACCACCAGAACCCCTTAATACATGGGTGTAAATTGCAAGCATATCTATAGTCCATATCCTGTTCTTGAACACTGATTCCTATGAATCTAGCTCAGAGTCAGAGATACAGACTTAACATATACCTGTTTGCCTATGTAGACAGAGCACTTACCTCTATGGCTTTTCATAATTTGAAACTGCCAACAGTTTAAGGCTACTTTTCTTTCCCATTCTGGAAAACTCACATTAATAATGATTCATAAGTGAATAGTCTTGACATCAATATTAAAGTATATGATGTTTTTAAAAGAGGCGTCATAACAATTGTAATTGTACATCCTTGACATTTTGTTGAGAGCAATACACACATTAGTGTTCATCTGTTATCGATATAGTCTATAGAGCAACAGATGAGTCACAGCAAAGACCAAGGTAAAATATGGGGAACACACTGGGGAAGCAGCAGAGAAATGACGAGCTAACCATGAAGGAAAGAGTCTGTGGTCTGCCAAACAACTTAACCCAGCAACATACAATATTTGAAAAGCAACTTTTCCCTATGTTTATTATGATTGTTCTCTTAAAAAAAAAAACATACTTTATTACTTGAGAGAACAAAAGCGACAATGATTGCTGAGATGTATTCTGGGGGATTTCTCTCCTCTGAGTAGAGGCAACTATTTTAATATTCTAAGGGACAATTTGCCAACATAACGGCAATCATGAGATCACGCAATTTTCTAAAAATGTATTGCAGGCAACTCAACATGAGATGAATGAAACAATGCTTACCATCATTTAGAACAATCTCCACCTTCGGAAATCTTATTTCTGACATACACTAGAGCATGTCCTCATAACAAGCAAAATGGAATCAGTTTAGATTCCCAAGAATCTTGGGTTTCACACATACATGCACACACACCTCTTGCGCTTGTGTGAGAGCAAATCCATAAATGTGATGGGATGCATATGTGACATAGGATATTGTTTATAGTACTTGGCTTTAAGAACATCTGCAAAGATATAACAAATCGGCATTTGGTTTCAGGAACTATACTTCTGGGGAGAGTTTGGCAGCAATCAAAGTAGTTTGCTAAAGCCAAGGGCACTTGGAGAGCTTTGCCTCATGCAGAACAATCGACGTAAGAGGGACCATTGCTGTCTTGTTCAACAGTATATCCCTTATGCAAAACCATGTTTCCATGTAAATAATGGGATAAGTTGAGCCATGTCCCAAGAATGTTCCAATAAATAATTTGTTCAACTACAAAAGAAAGAAACAAACAAAAAACAGTATATCCTACGTCCATCAGAGAACCTGGCAGGTAACAGGCAGTGGTTACACAGTGGGAAAATAATCGATTCATAAATCTTTCATTTTCACCAAAGCTAAGCAGGTACTTCTGCCTTCTCACCCCCATCTATGGTCCTCGTCACCCCGGGATGGCCACTTATGATTATTGTCTACTTCCAAACTTCCCTTACTGTTAATTTTCACCTATTTTATCTCTTAAAAACGTGTCATTAAGGAAGTGGGAGAAACATGGGAGAAAGAAAAATTCAGGGAAGAATTTCTCTATGAAAACCCGGCTCCCTCCAGGGCTGGAGCTTTCTTCTGCTTCGTGGGGAGCCTTGTACACTGAGTACTTACAGCAGGTGCCCGTAACAATCGCACATGTTAGTGGTTTTCAGCTTTTTTGAATTCGTGCTTTGATTTACTCACTCAGCTGGGACAGAGGGTAGCAGAAAAGAGTAATACGCTTTTTTCTATTGTTATTTGCTTGTTTTATGTTCCCCCATCTCTTCTCTAAGACATAGAAATTCGAGTGTTGGTGTTCTTCAGTATTCTTGAGAATATTCCTAGAGACAAAAGGTCATCTCAGTGCAGTGAAGCTGACACAGTTCTTCTGGGACACTTGAGGAGGCTTGAAGTTCACCACGTAACACAAAGATGGGATCCAGACACTAAATAATTTAAGCTGCTTTACAAAGTTGTAAGTATTCTCACTTCAATAAGTTATAATGGACTTTTGAAGAAATTGCTTTTCTATTTAGTAAGTGACAAAAGAATACAAATCAAGTTGGATTCTATACGCAATAACATTATATTGCATTTTCCTAATTACGCATTTTCTCATTATGCCCTAAGATGTATAATGTTTTAATGTCCATGCACACACACACACACACACACACACATGCACACACACAGTATTTTATAATTCATTGGTTAAGATTGTGAGTTCTGAAGCTTGCATCCTACCTCTGCCATTTAAAATTGTGTAATTTTGAGCAAGTTATTTAACCTCTGTATACCTATTTCTCTTATTGGATCAAATTGACCTACCTGCTCTAATTCTGCCAGGAGCCCTTTCACCTCTTCCTTGAAGGTATAGTTTTGCCAGCCAGAACCCATACAACTGAGTTCCTACCACGGAGCTCCAAGTCACAATCCTTATCAGTAACAACTCTGTGATAGTAAAAATGAGTCTTTCTTCTACATTAAACTCATTCCCACAACCATACATTTTCACACAAGTGTAGAATTTAACTGTAAAGCTAAACAAAGTCAAAAAGAGTTAAAAAAAAAAAAGAAAACCTTCTAATATAACACTATATACTACCACCAGAATTTGTCCCTGGAAAAATTCTGAGACTTTGAAATTACTATCTGCCTTTCAGGCTGGATGTTTGATATAAGTCAAATGGAATGTACTGTATAACTCAGTTGGATTTAAACAAAACAACATATGCACAAGAAATGCTTGAGGGTAGAACACCGTGTGGCCCAAATATCCTTTTTGTTCCTAGATTTGGGCAAAAGTTGGAATACTTGGAATTTCCTTAAATGGAGACACCTGCTTGTGTTTATTGTTGTGAGTTTCATTATGAGAATTTTATATGAGGCATTTACAAAGTGAGTAATGAAGCCGACAAGCTTGATGATGGAAGGGTACTGTTCCTAATTACCAACATAGTTTTGAGCAAATGCTAATGAATCTTCAAAACGCAACTTAAATAAATGTAACAAATTTCCTCCTACAAAACAACTTTACAAAGAAGAATCCTGCAGACACCGTCACAACTAAGTGACAATAACGGGACACACTGACATGTCCCTCCTGATATGATGCACTAAGGACACCACATTGCTTCTGTGACGTTCCCACCCCACACAGCACAGCCGGAATCCAACCATGAGGACGCTTCCATCTAAAACCAAATTGAGTCTCACTGTACAAGGCGAGTGGCTGGTATTTTTCAAAATGTCAAGATCAAGAAAGACTGAGAATCCATTCTAAATTAAGGAAGACTCAAGAGGCCTGACATCTAAATGCAATGTAATCTGAGGGAAGGGTGTATGATATTCGTCGTACTATTATTACAGTTGTCCTGCAAATCTGAATATTTTACAAAATAAAAAATTTAAAAAAATAAAGGAAAAGCAGACAACCATGGAGCACAACATTTTGATTAGTGGTTACCTATAGGGGAGGGAGGAGCTTGGGATGGGGAGAGGCTGACTGAGGTCTGCAAATATTTTATGAAGAATAGTTTTATTTTGGTTAAGAAGTACATATTCCATATACATTTTAATATATGAAATATTTCATAATATAAAAAATTAAAAGCAAGTATTTGCCACAGGAAGGTGGTACCCAGTGCAACTCAAGTTTCCTGGGCTTTGGTCTATAGGATCAGGGAATGACAGGTGAGAAGCCTTCTGAATATGAATGGTGAAGGAGCTTTCTGGGCAGGAGAAATATCAAACAAAAGGCCTATGGCTTAAAGGTATATGTTGCAACACAGGTGCTCAAAAGTGGCCCCCGGGCTTTTGACCCAGGTAGTAAGTGGATTTTGGAGTTTAGAACTCTTACATCCAAGATGTTCAATGGAGCAATGGGGCAATTTAATATGTCTCCATATTCCCCCAAAAAACTTGATAATTCATAAAAAATTAATGTACAATTGAATATGACTCACTACAACTAGAAAAAAATTAGAAATGGTATTATAGAAATGTTCAAGAGCTAAAAATTCCTATGAGAAATAATAGGTTGTATACTTCAAAAAATAAAGAAATCATAGGGCCTAGCACACAATTTTTCCTCATAATCACATCATTTTATTGAAAGGCAATAATTAAAATAGGTCCTTTTTAAAAGTCCCTGAACCTGTTTCATTTTTTTCAAAAGCATTGGACCTGAATGTCTGTCCCACTCCCTTTTTTTTTTTTTTTTTTAAGACACAGAATGAATGTAGAAGCCTGGGCTTTTGCTTCTAAAGCTAGGTGATATTTAAAGCATTCAAGTAAGGAAAAGGACGCTAATGCTATATTGTTTCTCTCTTACTACAATATTTGCAATGCATTCCCCTTTCAAAAATGACAGGGAGTGATTAGAACATTTAAAAGAACCATAAATATGCATATACCTCTGTCCATCCATCTAACCAAGAATCATTTATTAAGCTATTATAAAACTCTAACTGGATGAGGTGAGACAATAACAAAATAATTACAATAAAAATTAACTAATGTATTCAAGAAGTGCTATGGAAACAAAGAAGTGGAGGAGACGGAGTCTGCCTATAGATTCAGGGGAGGATAACAGGAGAGGGGGAAAATGAATAGGGTCTTGAAAGACAAGTAGAAGCCGAACAAGAAGAGAAAAAAGGAAGTGTCTCTGGGCAGCTGGTGGCATAAGAGCACATGACACACTTAAGACACACCCAGAAGCTTGAGTAGCTGTAGTGTGGAGAAGGTTGAGGAAAAATACTATTAGAAAGTGAGGCTGGACAGAGAAGTTGGAAACGGGTGAGATTTAATGCTGTCAGGGCAGTAATGAGGAGCAGTAGCAGCACGCAGGCAGGGCTGCATCATGATCTGAACTGTGTGCTCACAGGGTCTTACAGGCAGAAGTGTTGAGGGTAGATAGTATTGTTAGGAGACCAGAGACAGGAAGCTGAGTAGTTAGAAGGCTGGAAAGCGACCACAAGGACATTGCAAAACACAGTCTGGGGAAGAGATCTTGAGCAGCTTACCTAGACCCCTAAGGTTGGGGAGATGTCTGAAATATTTAGGACGTAGCCTTGCCAGTACTTGAAGCACGATCTGGTGTGGGGTGGCTAGGGGTAGAAAGAATTAAGCATGGTTTCAGTTTGAGATTTACTGGGTCAACTGAGATATAAAACCCAGGAAAAAAGAAAAACAGATTTATGAGGGAAGAAAATGTGTTAGATCTGGATCTGGTTGAGTTTGAAGTAACTGAGGGACTTCAGGATAGAGACGTCAATGGCCAGAGCTCAGAGCCGTGTGAAAGCATAAAGTCATCACGGGAGGTTTGGTGGGGAAGGCAGGGAGAAGGAGGTCTAAGGCTAGATCCCTGGTAAACCCTGACATTAAGGGTCCATTTTTATCAAGGTGTTCCACGAACTGAAAATATATTGAACAGTTGATCCACTTTTTGGTGACAAAAAATATATGGAGTCTCTGCTTACTGATGAATCAAAGATGTCGTTGTGAATCAAACTACCCAGGTTAAATGGTGCAGCCTTTCTTGCTGAGTAATGGTCATCAAATCAACGTGCACAACTTGCAGCCAGCTCAACTGGTGCAGAGAATACTTGGTCCTGCCCACCATGCTCCACAGTACATGACACTAGAGGATATATGGAGAAGGAAGTTCAGAGCCTCATACATCTGACACTGATCATGGATCAAAGCTATTCTCACCTAAACAAAATGATGAGGTGTGGTCAGAGACAAGGCCCTAAGTAGACTTTGCCCAAACACGCAGACCAGGCTCCCCTAGTCACATCACATCTGGTGACAGTGTGTTGTCTACTGAGTCACAGTGAGCTATTCTGAGGTGCTCATTCTTAGGCACATGGACACAGTGACAACACTCTCCTTGGCCAGATGATAAATGTGACAATGAACATGCATGGAGCTTAGAAACTCTTAGGCATGCTATCATTTTATCCTAATGAGAATTTTGTATCTACTCATTTTATAAGGATAAATGCTAAGGTTTATTAATCAAAGCCACACAGTAGAGGGTCAGGTTTAGGAACCAAACTCTTGGTATTTTATAAAAGACTGTCTCCTCCAGTTTGTTTCAGGATCAGGAAGCAGCGACTGGAGGACGATTTGCTCCCTTTAGTAATCTTTCTGAGCATTTGTGTGGTAGATGTGCCATAAACATGTACACACCCTGATCCCCAGAACCTATAAATATGCTCACTTTCAAAGAAAAGGGGACTTTGCAAATATGATTAAGATTAAAGATCTGGAAATGGAGAGATTATCCTAGATTATCCAGGTGGCTCGATCCAATCATATGAGTCCTCTGGTGGGAGGGGAAGGCGGAAGGATGGGTCAGAGAGATGCAGCATGTGAGGAACTTGACCCATCACTGCTGTCTTAGAAGACGGTGGAAGGAGACCACGGCCAAGGACTGTGGCGGCCACTAGAAGACGGCAGTGGACTTTAGTTTATATCCAGCAAGAAAATGGGGACCTCGGTCCTATAATCTCAAGGAAATGAATTCTGCCAATTGCCCAAGTAAGCACAAAACATATTTTCCCGTAGAGCCTCCAGGAAGGGACCTGGTCCTGCCAACACCTTGATTTTAGCCTGATGATATCCTTCCTGAACTTCTCACCCACACTATGGTAGGAGAATGCATCTCTGTTTTTTAAGCACTAAATTTGTAGCAATTCGCTATGGAAGCAATAGAAATATATCAACAGTGTTTGTAGCGTCACAAAGTCAGAGTATCTCAGACCCACTCAAGGTCTGTTCACTTCTTAGGGCACTTAGAGAGCACACGCAGTCATTCAGATCACTAGAGGTGGTGACAGAAGGCATCACATTAGTTTACAAAAGTGGCACAGGCCCAAGGGCACAACTGGGCCCTTCCTTGTGCTCATGAACCAGGGGCACATGTTTTCAACTGGCTGTCAAACGTAGGTCACAGTTTTGGAGACATCTGTACAGAGTTTTAGCAAACAGGTCACTCTTATCTCCTATGTTCAAGAAGTAAACCAGGTGTGTTTGCCCAGCTTAAGTTCATGTCCTATTTAAGCTTCTTTAAGGGCAGGGATCTATTGGGTTTCAGGCTCATTCACTTTTACTGGAGAGCCCCATGGAAATATATTCTAGACTTCTACTTTATGACACAAAATTGTACTTATTATTGCAGGTGGTGCACTGAGCTGAAGGAGAAAAGGCACGAGGTTTGAGGCCACTGCATTGGCATTGTGGTGTGATGCGGACCATATCCATTTAAACCTCCCTGTGACTCAGTTTCCACATCTGTTTTGGACTAGGTTTTCCTTCAGGTCTAAATGTTTATGATTGTAAGATATCAGGAAATGTAGCGCAATTTCTTTTTTCTTATTCACAGCATATATTTCATGTGGAGTTGTATACATAAATGCTAGCAGAAAGTATTCTCAGGACAGAATTTAGCTTGAATCACTTGACAAACATTTAAAATTTAAATATTCAATATTAGTTCAAAAGTGTGTCAAAGAATGTTTTCGTGAGGAGACAAATGTTTCAACTAAACATACCAACAGTTGTTACCAGTGGGGTGGTGGGATTGTGGGTGATTACTAGTTTTTTCTTCATTATTTTCTATATTTTGAGTTATTAACTTAAAAACCATAAAAGTTGAGAAAGTACAGATGCAAAGAGGGGCCTTTACGTGAAAATTAGAACTTAAAAAAACACAGATGCGGAGTCATTGCAATACTCTAAAACAGTGTCAGGAAAGCTCTCTAACCTCAAGGGAGGAGGGAGAGTTTTTAAGGACTAAAATAGCATTCGCATCCACTGATAAAATCACACAACTCTGGTAATTTATTAAGAGTTTTTTAAAAAAATATACACCACTCTCCATCATGCGACTGGGAATGGACTTCTGTCAACACCCCATGGCCCACACTTCCTGAGTTTTAATCAATCATTTTCTGTACCCTGCTCAGAGTTTTTTATCTGTCCTCAGTCTTGTGACTGTGAACAGCATCAGTGGGAATGACAATGACATCCCTGGCCAAACAGTGAGGGCTGTGTGTGCTGCCCAGGCGTCCACAAGGGAAGGAGCTGGTGTTGGATCAACAATAACACCTGCTGGGCTGAATCTTATTTATTCAGGGGCAAAGCGCATGCCAATCAACGTTTTGTTTTTCATTTTGAATTAAATTCCGTTCAGTTTACTTCAATTCAATTTGCTGCTATTGAGCAGCCATTATATGCTGGTACCTGATCACCAAAGTATTTCCTCTGGAATTACCTAAGAATTTCTTTACTGCAAACCAGGCACTTAGATTTAATTTCACATGCCTAATCTGTACTTCTGTCATCTCCAAGTATGATATTCTTTCTTCCATTTGACAAATATTTAGTAAGCACCTACTATGTGCCACCTATTTTGCTGCCCTGAAAATATGGAGACAATAATCACAGTCCTGGCCTTGAAGGTCTCTCAAGATATCTGAAATGCAAAACCCTCCTCCTGCTTCAGGAGAGGCAACTGAGACAAATGTCACTTAAACTGTGGCCAGCTCTACCGGAAATCAGACTGGCTACCAGTGAGATGATGAAAGGTTATCTCTGGTATGTTAGCCTTGCAGTTCTATGCTTTTTTATCCTAATAGATCAGGGCAGTTCTCAAGACACACCTGCTCAGAAGCAGATTTATGCTTTGGAGTGAATTAAAGTCATCACCATGCCACCTTGTGCATTTAAGGTTGATTGCTAATGGTGGAATAAAACACCCTGTACCTTGTTAGGTATCGGGTTGCTGGGAGGACAATCTGGGCACAGGGCTGAAGGAAGAATCTGCCGTCTTTTTGACACCTCTGAGCTCTCATGAGGTCCAGAAAAGATCACGTTACCTTTCCCAGGTGTGAGAAGGGAGAAGGAGGTCACAGAGGCAGAGACAAAAGACAGAGACAGAGACAGAGCTAGAAAAAGAGAGGTTCTTGCTTTTTCGAAGGCTAGGAGGACTGGATCTGGGAGGAGAGTTCAAACCCACTGCTCACCTATATTCTAGTCATGTGGGTGCTGATTTAGCCTGGCACAGAGCTTAGGCCAGAAGACTGCAGTTACAAAGCTTCAGCATGGGAACTGGAACGCACACTTAGGGCTTACCCTTCTCTTCAGGACAAGAAAGAGGGAAATGGGATTATATGCTTGCCTCGGAGACCCAACAAGTTTGGAAGAACCTGGCTTGCTCAACATTTGTCACTGCAGGCTGAGCCTTTGCCAATTCCCATTCTGCCAGCTCTGTCCTGAGGGTGTGTAAATAGCCCTTCCCTTCATTGCATCCTCAAGTAACCACTTTTTATGTTACCATTTTCATCACTGAAATACAAATTTGGTTGTAGACCATTTGGACCAATTACTCCAGTTGCTAAAATCAGATATCTTAATGGTGTTATTAAAACGAAAAACATGTTTTATTTTAATCCTCTATGAATACCTCTTTAAAAGAGTAAGAACTCCCTAGATTTTTAGGACTGAAGCATCCTTAAAGGTCTGAGTGTCCAACTCTCTTGTTTTAAAGATAAGAAAACTGAAACTCAAAGAAGCTTAAAGACGTGGCCAAGGTTACACGGCCTGGAAACCACTGCTACCTAATGATAAAAAGATACATTTTTTTCAAATTGATAGGACAGCAGCCACTTAATGGCTTTTGACTTCAAAACGTTGAAGTTAATGAATACCTTGACATGATAAAAGCCATATATGATGATCCATAGCTGGTATCAAATTGAATGGGGAAAAACTCTTTCCTCTAAGATCCAGAACGAGACAAGGATACTCACTTTCACCACCAGTATTTAACATAGTAGCTAGACCAGTCAGACAAGAGAAAGAAATAAAGGGCATCTAAACTGGAAAGGAAGAAGTCAAAAATTATCCTTGTTTGCAGACAATATGATCTTATATCTAGAGAAATCTAAAGTGTCCACAAAAAAACTATTAGAAATGATAAATTTAGTAAAGTTGCAGTATACAAAATCAACATACAAAAATCAGTAGCATTTTTATATGTCAACAGTAAACAATCTGAAAAAGAAACCAAGAACGTAATCCCATTTTTAGTAGCTACAAATAAAATAAAATATCTATGAATAAATTTAACCAAAGAAGTGAAAGATCTCTACAATGAAAAGTATAAAACATTGGCGAAAAAAGTTGAAGAGGACACACACAAAAAAATGGAAAGATATTCCATGCTCATGGATTGGAAGAATCAATATTGTTAAAATGTCCATACTACCCAAAGCAATCTACAGATTCAATGCAATTTCAAAATACCAATGACATTCTTCACAGAAATGGAAAAAATAATCCCAAAATTTATATGAAACCACAAAAGACCCCAAATAGCCAAAGCCATCCTGAACCAAAAGAACAAAACTGGAGGAATCATGTTACCTGACTTGAAATTATACTACAGAACTGTAGTAACCAAAACAGAATGGTACTGGCATAAAAACAGGCACATAGAACAATGGAACAGAATAGAGAACCCAGAAATAAATCCATACATCTATAGTGAACTTATCTTCAACAAAGGTGGCAAGAGAATACATTGGGGAAAGAACAGTCTGTTAAATAAATTGTTCTAGGAAAACTGGATATCCACATGCAGAAGAATAAAATTAGACCTTTATCTCGTGCTATATACAAAAATAAAATCACAATGGATTAAAGACTTAAATCTAAGACCTGAAACTACTAAAGAAAACATTGGGGAAATGCTTCAGGACATTGGTCTGGGCAATGATTTCTTGAGTAATACCCCCGAAGCACAGGAAACCAAAGCAAAATTCGACAAATGGGATCACATCAAGCTAAAATGCTTCTGCACAGCAAAGGAAACAATCAAAAAAGTGAAGAAACAACTCACAGAATGAGAGAAATATCTGTAAACTACCCACTGACAAGGGATTAATAATTAGAATATATAAGGAGCTCCAATAAGTCGAGTAGAAAAAGTCAAATAATCCAATTAAAAAATGGGTAAAGGATGTGAATAGACATTTCTCAAAAGAAGACATACAAATGGCTAACAGGTTATGAAAAAATGCTCAACATCTTTAGTCATCAGAGAAATGCAAATCAAAACTACAATGAGATATCATCTCACTCCTGTTAAAATGGCTTTTATCCCAAAACAGGCAATAACAAATGCTGGCAAGGATGTGGAAAAAGGGGAACCTTTGCACACTGTTGGTGGGAATTTAATTTAGTGCAAACACTCTGGAGAATAGTATGCAGGTTCCTTAAAAAACTAAAAATAGAATGACCATATGACCCAGCAGTCCAGCTGCTAGGTATATATCCAAAAGAAAGGAAATCAGTATATCCTAAAGATATCTGCAATCCTACGTTTACTGCAGCACTATTCACAGTAGGCAAGATTTGGAATCTACCTAAGAGTCCATCAACAGATGAATGGATAAAGAAATTATGGTACATTTACCCAATGGAATATTATTCATCCATAAAAAAGAGTAAAATTCTGTCATTTGCAACAACATAGATGGCACTGGGGAACATTACGTTAAGTGAAATAAACCAAGCATAGAAAGACAAATTTTGAATATTCTCATTCATATGTGGGAGCTAAATATTAAAACAATTGATCTCATGGAGACAGAGCATAGAATGATGGTTACCAGAGGCTGGGAAGGGTAGCAGGGATGGGCAGGCAGGGACAAAATGGGGATGGTTAATGGGTGCAAAAATATAATTAGATAGTTAGATAGAATGAACAGTATTTGACAGCACAACAAAGTGACTGTAGTCAACAATAAGTTATGGTATACTTTAAAATAATTAAAAGAGTGGAATTGGAATGTTCCTAATAAAATGATAACTGCTTGACGTGATGGATGCCCCAATTACCCTGATTTTATTAATACACACTGTATGCCTGTATCAAAACATCACACGTACCCCACAAATATTACGTAACCATAATAATTGAAATAAAAAATTTTAAAAATTGGAGTTAATGAATGAAACTTCCCTGTTAGCAATCAGAAAGGTTCTGAAAGAATCTTATCTCTGCATGTTGGCATGCCAATAAATTTTATTACTAGCAGTTTACATGTAGGAGAAATTTACAGCTATCCATAGAGATATGTTTTAAAGCAAACTTGAAATACCTTTTTTTTCACTTGAAAGTAAAATCTTCTTTGGAATAGCTGTCCAATTTTTAAATAAACAAATAATGTAAAAAACAAAAAGTAAATATCTTTAAATATTAGTTCTCCATATTTGCATTTTCTTCTTCACAAAATTTATGAGCTCCAACATCACTTTCATTTTTTGTGAAGGTTACTCAGATGCAGTCAATTTTCATTTCTCATTCTAAAGGGCTGTGACAAAGGGACTTTTAAGAACTAATCAAATAAACAATGGATGTTCAAGAATAATTTAATTATCATATTTCATTGAACAGTAAATTTTGTTAAGTTTTTTGTTTGCTTGTTTGCCAAGTCAAATGGCCATGCCTGCATTCTTTTTATAGAATGTTGATTTGAAAGGCCAAAAGTCATTGGTCATTTTGACAGCCTTAATTAGTCATTTAAATCGGTAATTACTAAAATAATTATATGAACAAAAAGCTCATTGTGCTAATCATAAATGGTGTCATCTTTTCAAATAGACTCCCCTCCAGTTCCTATTGTTAAACTCTGCCATTTTGGTATTTAATTTAAATTAAAGAGCCTGGCTTCTAAATTCTACATGTCAGAAGAGAAGGTATGCTGAAACTGAATGAGAAAAACTGAGTATTTTCACATTTTAGCAGCACAAATTAAAGGAGCTTTTGATGATTTTGGTCCATTAATTCTTCTAATCTCATTGGCAGACATTTCCACTTCAATCCAATTGCAAAATATTAACGTTTTCAAAGGCAAATGTTTTTCTCTATTGCCACTAACTCAGTCACATCCATTAAATTTTATTATTTCTACATCATTAAATGTAGGTCAACATGTTGAGTCCAGCAAACACAAGCATTTATTTCCAGACTACTAACACTGCTGTGAAAGATAAGAAGAAACAAGCCTCACTTCAATGGGGGGAAAAATAACCTTATTTGTAAACATGAACATTAAAATCGAGACTGCAAGAGATGACGTGACAGATGTAATATTGCAACCCAACCACCCTGTGCTTACCTTGCAGGAAATGTATTTCTATAGAAGGACAAAAATCAAATGAAGCCCCTTTCAGAGTTTAAGGAGACTTTTCTTGCAAAGCTTAACCCACTCTGTGCCAGACCTGTCCTTGGCAAATGACTGAGCAAATAGTGTCTAAAGTTGGTGTCACTGCCAATATCTCAGGTTTCTGTGGTATCATAAATGAAAAATTGTCCAGCAGTGCAAAAGTAGCCACCGCTCTTCTTTCGTTAAGAAATTCTTTTTTAGGAACCCTTTCTATGACTAATACTCTGAGGGTCCCTTTTCTGTCATTGATGTCTCTGATGGATGCTGACTTCCTGTTTAATGAGGCCCTTCCTGCCTGGCAGAACTGGTCGGCAGTTATAGAGTAGTCAGGGGAGCAGGCTGAGGAGTCCGACTGCCTGCGTGTCACTCTGGTTTCACCATTGACCAGTCATTTGATCTGGGGCAGGTTCCTAATCCCTATGCAGCTCTTTCTCATTTATAAAATATGAATAAAAACCCTTTGCCATAGGGCTGCTTAAGGATTAAAAGAGACTGCACAAGTACAGTACCTGGCCTGTAGGACATGCCCAGTGTTGTTCTGTATCACTGTTTCTCCAGTGCTTACCAAGTTCCTGAAGTGGTCTGTGAAGAAGATGGCTCAAGGAACATCATTATCAGATATTGACAACCTGGCGGTTTTTAAGTTCTAATTCCAAATAAGCTCTCACCAGGGTGCATCCAGCCTACTCTCCTGACCTCTCTCGAATACTTACCTCATTTGCAGTGACAAGGGAGACTTTCTCCCTTATTTTCATATAGCAATTATAGTATAAAAGTAGCAAAATCCACAGGTTCCTTGCTCTCACTGACATATTTGAAGGCAATATGGTTAGAAGAAAAATAAGAAATTAAATCAATAAATCGATCACTTTAGGTGGTGGTGAGAGCCATGAAGACAACGAAGCAGAGTAATGGGACAGAGAGTGTTGAGGCAGGGGAGGCTGGGGGAGATACTTCCACTGGGGGAGTCAGGATTACCTTCCTGAGAAGCTGACATTTGAGAAGCTGAGGGATGAGGAGGAAAAGCTGTGAGAACTCTGGGGCAAAGAAGTGGCAGATGCCAAGAACCTGATCATCTAATCCCTAATTTCACATATTAGGAAATCGAGTCTCCAAAGAGACAATGACTTCACCAAGAGTCACAGAGTCAGATTTGGAATTCTGGCCTCCAAACCCACAGGCTCTGACATTTCTGATACCAACTCCCATTCACTAGAACCCTCTATTGCCAACTTGCAAAAAGTGCATATGGAACTCCAACTTGGACAGTCAAGGAAACAGTATCCCAAGATGGTGGTTAAGGATAGCCAGTCAAAGAGGTCATGCAGCACATCGTAGCATATGGAAAAATCAAGGTCTTTAACTCAATGGAATCCCAGTTTTAGGACATTCAAGTGTGAAAAAGAGAAATCATTTTTTCTGGTACTCAATAACTGTGAGACAGAAAAACATTTTTATGATTCTAGTGATTGGATTTTCTGATATAGCCAATTATTTTCAAATCCCCAAGAGTTTCAATGTGATAGCAATTATAGATATTATTATATAAAGCAATAAGAAATCATCATTATTGCATGTCATATTAGTCAACTTGGGCTGCCATGACAACATACCATAGACCGTGTGGCTTAAACAACAGAAATTTATTTCTCACAGTTCTGGAGGCTGGAAGTCTGAGATCACGGTGCCATGATGGTGGGGTTCCTGCCTTCTTGCTGTGTCCTCACGTGGTAGAGACAGGGCAATTTCTCTTTCTTCTTCTTTTAAAGCAGCTAATCCCATCATGAGGGTCTCACTCTCATGGCCTAATATACCCTTAATTACCTCCTCCAAACCCCATTTTCAAATACCATCACATTGGGGGTTAAGGCTTCAAACATATAAATTTTGGGAGGACACAAACATTCAGTTCATAACACATGTCCTTCATGGGTTGGAGTGGCTCTGTTTTAAAATTCTCTGGTGTGGGGAATAACATTTGTCTCACCTTGAAACACATCTTTATGGGATGAACTCTTACCCTAAACCCAGGGTGAGAACTTTTGATGATTTAGATTGCAATTATTTAATGTATGATATGAAATTTTTTCTTAACCTGCAAGCTTAAATTAAGTTTACACTACAGTGAAGGTGCTAGGTGGAGGAGAAAATATAACACAAATAAGAGATTTCCCTAAAGTCATTTAACAATGAACCAAATCTCATTTTCATTCTTAGGTGGTCTAAACTTTATCTCTGCTTCAAGTGAAACATTCAAAGAGTTGTAGAATAAACCACCTTGTATTGGATAATTGCTTTTATCCGATGAGATACTGCAAAAATGTGGCTGAAGAGGTAGCTTGTGTTTGTGTTTCTCAAATTTTTAATGTGCTTACAGATCACTAGAGGATCTTGATAAAAGGCACTATTCATATGTGTGGCGTGAGGCCTAGGATTCTACATTCTAGCTAGCTCCTCAGTGATGCTAATGCTGCTGGTGCTTGCAGCACACTCTGAACGGTAGGAGTCTATGACTGCATCACACTGCCCTTCGTGAAAACCACAGGAAAAAAAGCTGTCTTGTCTCTTGAGTCTCAGCACAAGGTAAAGCTGAGTATGTCTAGAGAAAATTATTTTCTCTTATCTATGAACCTCTTAAATTTCATGGGTGATGGTGTTTTCCTCTTTGACTTGGTCGCTAGGAAGCACCTTTAGCAAGACTATAGGACTTAACAGTTATGCATTTTATTTACTGATCCGAATCCATTGACCTATACCTGTCTACATCTAACTTTCCTAATATTGCTTTTTTTTTTTTTTGGCCAATATTGCTTTTTACCTCCTTACTTACTATATTTTATTGTTGTCTTACATGCATCTTTGTAAGACACTTAGAATCCCTTCTTCAAATAAGATATACTGTGAAAAAAGAATCCCACTGCAACCTAGTTAAACGGAAATGTTACTGCCCAACCAGGTTCATTGCCTGCTGCTCACGAGGAAGCCAATACACTGAGACAGCAGGGTTTACAGCAGAGAGAGTTTAATATCGCAGACGCCACACGAGGAGATGGGAGGAATTTGTCAAATCGGTCTCCCTGAGAATTTGGGAGGCAGGATTTTTAAAGATAGTTTGGCAGGCAAAGGGCTAGGGAATTGGGTCTGCTGATTGGCTGGGGATGAACTCATAGTGTTGAGAAGCAGAAATTTTCTCCTTGTGTTGAGTCAGTTCCCATGTCGCAAGACCAGTTGAGTTGGTTCCTTGGTATGGGCCACTGGTCTGGTTGGATCAGTTAGTCCCTTGGAATGCAAGGTCTGGAAGATATCTCAAAACCAGCCTTAGGTTTGACAAGGGTGATGTTATCTATGCGAGCAATGAAGAAAGCTAAGAATCTTCATGATTGGCAGCTATGTGAATCCCAAGTGGTAAGAAATTATAGGAAAGCAAGCTAGGGAAAAATGGCTGCTTATATATGTGTTTTAACTATGCCTATACCTTTGCAGAGTTCAGGCCTCTACCACGGTTCCACCTTATGGCTTTTTATTGACTTTATAAAGGGCGGTTTCAGAAATACATGCTCTAGGACACACAATGCTTAGGGAAATTTCAGACATAGGCTGGTGTGGGGTAAGCGACTGAGAACAGAAAAGCAGAGACTCCTAAAGGTGGACTTGAGAAAGATTAACCTCATTCCTTGTCACAATTTGCTTAAGGCTCTGACAGACTGAGGAGATGGGGATGACCGAGTGAGTTTATATTTTAAGGACTTAACAGTTGAGATTCTAGTTGCCTTGGGAGTTCCTATTAGTATTAAGGGTACTTGGAATCACCTCTGCTGTCACTACTAACCTCAGAGGAACCCTGGAGTGAATGCTGACAGGTACTCTGAACCACTAGTGGGAAGAACAAGTTTCCTGTTCCTTAGGTAGAGCTCAATCTTAGGTAGATCAGAAGGCAACAGCAACCAACGCCAACTCCTCATGTTCACCAATCTGGAGATGCTGTTGGAAACAGCTAAGAAAACTATAATAGAAAGTAACCCTCTGCTAGTTACTATTCAGGATGCAAAAGAGGTCCCATGGCAGTTACTTAACTTACAGCAAGGTATTTAATTAACCCTGTGCATCTCAATGACCTCCTCTGTATTTTGCAACAATAATAACTTCCTCATAGGATTGCTTTGAGAATTAAATAAGACACTTAACACTGTGCCAGGCACTCTGAATCTTCTCAACAAATGGTTTACCATAATACATTTATTACTGTTCTCTTTTTCTATGCCAGGCCTTAGAGAATCTGGGTATAGAGAAAAAGATAGCCAAAAACCATATATGTTGATCCATTGTTTCATTTTATTGATACTTCTAGAAGTTTCCTAGAGCCCACTGTTGTTACCACTTGTTTTCAAAGTTACTTCTTCAAAGCCCTTGAGAAATCAAAAACATTAGCTGACACAATCAATAACATTTAAATTTGATCTTGTAAACTAAGTTTGTGTTGACTTCTTCACCAGGCAAAGAGGTCAAGGGACTTTCCTCACATGAAAACATGACTGTGTGATTTCTGCTAACCCATAAGCACACTTGTCATAAAGTGTTCTGTCAATAAAAAAAAAAAAAAAAAAAAAAACCCATAAAAAAAAGAAAACAATAAAAACCCCTGTGCTGTGAGTGCCAAAGAAACAGGCCTTTACTTTGCATATTGCTTTTAACTCTGGACACCAACGGTGAAACAAGTGCTTCACTTTGATTCAATATCACTTCTGCATCTAGCATTTGACTTTTGGGGAGATTCCAGTGTGCTCCACTCAATTTTTAAAAACTCCTCCTACTCTCAACTATTTAAATGCCATGAAGTTCAGAGGGGAGGAAATTCTTCCTTCTAGGAATTCCTCATGCTCATGTAAACACGTTTACATATTCATTATTTCTCAATTAAAGCTCTTTGGTAGGTCAAAGGTTCTGCTTCTTATTCAAAGCTCTCTAAGATATCAAAAGTGTTATTGGGGAACAGAAGAGTTAGGAAACATCAAAGCAAGGAAATGGAATTTACTGAAATAAATACTTTCCTCTCTTAACCCCTTACCCATTCTGGGGGGAGGGAGGGCGTGCTGAGGGAGAAAACCTGCTGGTTAAATATAATCACTTCTGGAAGGATGTTTTCTCTTTAAAAGAAATAAATAACAAAATTAGATATAAGTGAAAAATGAGTTGCAGAGGAGTTTCTGTGTAAAACTATAGTGTATATCACAAATGCATTATAGAGTGCATCTAAATGAAGTGGTATGCTCCAGTCTAGGGAATAGATCAGAGGCTTTAGGCAAAAATTGACCAAATGATAATCTGATCTTTAGTGAACTTCCACCAGCCTTTGTCCTGCCTTTCCATCATCTGACCCTAAGCAGCTCTCAGCCTTCCAGCTTACCCAAAGTCTTCCATTGCTCTGACCCACCTAACAACATTCCATAAATAAAGTTCCATTTCTCTCAAAGTGACTGATCTGATGTGGTGTTTGCAGAAAGTTAATCTATACTTTTTTAAAAACCTACTTTTTTTTGAAATGTTATGAAATATAATATATATGTAGAAAAGTACACAAATCCTAAGTTTTTAGCTTAATGAATCATAGAAAGCTATCTATAATAAATGAATTAATTCATGCTAGAGTACAGATATACTTCATCCATTTTAAAAGATAATCTTCTTTAAAAAAATTCTAATTAGTGGCATCACAACTTTGAGGCTAACATGCTATGTATACTCAAGCAAAGTAATAAAACACTCCAGTCCTGACATGAGAGAAATCTTTCTTATTATTTTAAGGCTGAGATTGGATCCTGTAGAAACTTGCTTTATGAAACAACTGGGAATGAGATTTCAGGAAATTATTTAAACTTGACTTGATCCTGTGACTTGGTCTTTACATGAGTTGTCATTCATTTATTTTCTATGGGGAAATTTCAGGACAACTAAGGAGCAAATATTTCTTGTTTTGAAATGTATGGTTTTTGTTCATAATTGTTCTTGGGAGGGATGTGGAATAAGGCGGGTCCTGTCTAGGAGTCTGCATGCACGTAAGCCTACTGCAGTGACTTAGGTTAAAACTGAAATCAAATTTGCTTTGGCGTACACCTCCACTGTTCTCAACATCTTCCCTAAAACGTGTCTCCCCTGGTCATTGCCGTTACTCCGCATCTCCTTGATTTCTGCTCTCCATAATCCAACACATTTTGAAGCCTTCCTGTCATGTGCGCGCGTGTGTGTGTGAATACATATTCCATTCTCAGGGTCCAAAGCTACCTTGTTAACCTGGCAACCTTATGGACAGAGCAGAGTTCAAACCCTACAATGATCTCTCTGTAACATTCCAGAGGATTTGGGTCCCCCAAAAAGGGATTTCAGAAAGAGGACCCTATAAATCTAGTAAGGAGATAGTTTTTCTCAGCAGGACTTTCTAGTATCTGTGAAATATCTTTCAATAGATGATAGCTTGTTCCAATGCACACATGCAGTTCTAGCCTGTATTGAAGTGGACTACCACAATCTTTCCATCCTTACCCTATTGTTTTTATCCCTTGACAACGAAGCTTTGAGGACTTGAAGCAACAGATATAAAGAGTCCTAAGGGATTGGATCACTGTAAGCTTAGTCTCCTCATCCTAGTCCAATTACAATGTTTTAGGTTCAAAAGGGATTCTGCCCCACAGATTCCCACTGAGTTTGGATGCCAACTCGGAGAACACATCACCTTCCTGTTTCCCTTCAAGAGCTGATAGAATGGAATGCAAAGCACATGTCTTCTTGCTGCCAAAATCACTGCCAAAACTGCCTGACTAGATGTGTAAGATCCCATGAAATGTCTTGGCAAAAGCTAGTTTCCGAGTGTTGGCCAAGGTGCTGAAGTGAAGCAAGGGGAGGCAGGAACACCTTTGCCAGTGGATGTCCCCACCCCCTACCTCTTTTTAAGACACTGAGCTTATTCATTTTGACAAGATACCCTAGGATTTCAAATCTGACATAATTTTGGAGAAAGCAGTATTTGTGTATGTGTGTGTGTATGTGTGTGTGTGTGTGTGTGTGTAAATGGAGTAGCTGGGATATCTATTCTTTATAGAAATTCCAGTGCTACAAAAACCTTAGGAGAACCTACTTAATAAAACACAAATCAAAAACAACATTTTAAGCTGTTCATTCCAGTTGAATGCTGTATTTCTCTATTAGATTTGCAATTGGTCAGATGAACCAATTGCAAAATAAAGTTATTGCAAAGCGAATGGCAGAAAATGACAAAGCCTCAATCCTGGATGATCACTCGAAAGTAAAAAGTATTTTCTATTCACGTCCGAAGATTTTCTTATTATCTCTACTTTTACTTGAATTAAACAGTTTTTTTTTAATGTTCTTTTTGACAGTTTTTCCTTCCTGCCCTGAAAATGTGCGTGCTGATATGAGAAGCACGGGCTGCCCCTGGCACAGTGTGAGCCAACAGTTGAATCCCCTCTGGTTACTTTTGGCTTGCGGCCGTTGTTAGTTGAAGGGGAGGGCCCCCGGCCCCCCATTTCTTTTCCCCCCCACCCCCCTGGGCATCGCCACCTCTTCCCTCTGCCAGGCAATTTGCTTCCGTCCTGTTCAACTTTCCGACCTCTGGCTTCAGAGAATGGTCCTGGCTGTGGGAACTGGCTCAGGGCAGCGTTTGGCTCCCTCCTCATTGGCGACTGGCAAGAGTAACACTTTCTTTGACATTCTTAAAAAGAGCTGTTTAATTCCTAATGATATTTACTGGCAAAAAAAGAAAATGAAACACACAAGGCGGATTGCGGTCCAGCAAAGGCAGGCCAAGAGCCCGGCCGCGGAGCCCGGGTCTTGCTGTGAGGCTGTTGTTCCCACTCGCTTCCCCTTCCCACTAGAGTTAATTATTTTTTTCCCTCTTGCCGCTTCTACCCTGGAGCGTGACACCCGCTGGAACTTACGTACATCTGGAGAAGTATGGATATGCTTTGGGCATATGGCTGGCACCTGCCCCAGGGACTTCCCGCGGAAATCACCCAACACTTCGAAGGCGTTTCAATAAGGAAGTAACCAGCAAAGCGTTGCTGGCGGGAGAACCCCGCGAAACATCTCAGAAAAATACCAGAAACCGCCGGATACTTAATGACCCACATCTCCTCCAGCCTGCTCCCCCGGCCCTTTCTGAGGGAGTATAAAGCGGTTTGTGGGTTTTCATCCAGTGGTGGAGGGTTGTGCGAAGTACCTTTATTTCCGCGGTAGTTAAGGCGGGCGGAGGGTCCCAGATCTGCTAGGTCGAGGACCGCGGATCGCGTCCCTTTCACTCTGCGCACTGCTGTTGAATGAGGGGGGCGCGCAGGGGACTGGGGTCCGCTCTCCAGATCCCGCACCCTGGCCTCCGCGTGACCTAGCGCCAGTGTGACTGGCGGTGCATTCCCGTCCCCTCTCACCGCCCAAAGCCCGGGCACGTCCTCTCCCACGCTGCGCCTCTGCTGCCCACACAGCTGCTCGTCTAAGGGTCCCGCGTCCCCAAATGCGCCCGGGTCCTTACGCGTCGGTGGCGCTGCCTAGCGGAGGTGGCACCAGGGGCGCCCGCAGAGGCGGCGCGGGAGGGAGTGCGGGGGAGAGGACCGGCGAGCTGCAGGGGCAGGGACGCGCCGGGCTTCCGGGGAGGCCGGTCCTGGGCCCCCTGGACGCCCCGAGCGCGCGGGAGGCGCAGAGGACGCGCCGCACTCACCCGCTGCTGTTGCCGGCTGCTGACGGCCACCGCGGCGGCGGACGCGGCGCTGTGCCGGAGCTCGGCCGCCTGCCCAGGTCTCAACAGGCTCCGGGTGAACCTGCGGGTCCGCTCGCTGGCCATCGCCGGCCGCGCCGAGAGCGCCGCGGGCCCGGAGCGCGCGTCCCGCCGGTCTTCCCCGCGCCAACCTTCTCTACCCACCCGCCGTTCAGGAAGCGGAACTCGGAGCCTTTCCCCCCCTCTTCCTCGCTCAACTCTCAAGAGGCGGGTTTTTCTCTCTTGCACCCCCACTCTTCCCACCCCTTCCCCTCCGCTGAAGCTTAGCGACGACTTTCCAAACGTTGCGCTCCTCCGGGCGCGCGTGGCCAACTCGGCGGGCGGCCGCGGCCCGGCAGCGGCGCATCTGCAGCGGGAGCCGCAGGACGCGCGCGGGGCGGCTCCGGCCTGCGCCGCCCACCCAGGCTCAGCTGGCCGTCCCGGGCTGTCCCCGCCGCCCCGGGGAACTGCAGGCGGCGGGGGAGGGCTCGGTGGGCCGCCGCTGGGCTCCGGGCGGGGCCTGCCCAAGGCGGTCATCCCCGCTTGGAGGCTGCTCGGAGAGTGGGAGCACCGGCTGCGCTTGCCGGTTAGACCCCCACTTTCCGGGTCTGTCGAGTGGGTGCGGGCGGAGCTCTGGCCGCCCTTTCACCCTTGCGAAGGGAGGGGGTCAAAGGCTTATCAAGGATCTGGTGGCTGGGATCCCCGCAGCATCGTCCAAGCCAGTGTTTGGAGGTCTTTGCCAGAAGTCCTTACTCAGGGCCTTGGAGTAAGTTTCCACATTCATTCACAGATTCAACCAGTATTCATTAAGCGCCTACTGTATGCCAGCTCGCACTGCTTTGGAAACTGAGGATACGGAGGGGAACTTACCAGTCCTACCTTAGGGGTATGGGGGCTGATACATTTTTTGGGTTGGGGCTAGAAGGCAGCAGATAACCAAGTGAACAAATAAGCAAATACAAGTGAACAAGACAGCTCCCCAGATAGCAATATGAGCTAAAAACCAATAAATAAGGGTAATATGGGGTAGAAGACTTTGAGTGGCATTAGGGTGAGTAGGCAGGAACCGACTTGCAGGGTCCCTAGGTAGAAAGGGCAGGTACGGGGTGGGCTTCACAGCTGTGTTGCTCCTCTGTTCCTACTCTTGCCGCGCAGCCTGCACTCTGTTTCTAGGTATCTGATTAAACGGTTCCAAGATCTCTCATCCTGCGTTGCTCCCAGAGAGGTTCTCCTACTTAACGTGGGGCTGAGCGGGGGCGGTGGGAGCAGACCTGGCCCCTGGGATACCGGTCTGGAGAGATCTGGGACAGCCTAAGTATTCTGGAATTTTCTTAGCAGCTGTTTTATAGATCCATGACCCTGCCATTTTCTAAAGCCAATAATGTATGGTTTTAACTCAAGGTCACATTTGGGTATAAAGAATCCTTAAGCAGCTTTTAAATGCATTTAAGTCAGCTCTCTGCTATCTGGGATTCAATTAGCCAGAGATGCTGATTGGGGATATTTCTGCACACTCTAGAAATCATGATGGGCAGAGGCTCTGGAAGATTTAGGAAGTGCCATTTGAAATATCATCTGGTTCCAAGACACCCTGCATAATGAAGAACTGTGTGCCGTGTTGTATGCTTTCATACCGGTACTCGATATGGGAACACAGTCACTTTTAAGGGCAAGCAAAGTAGGTGGTTGCCCCTGTGGTGGCATACGAAGATCTCTGTAGGAACAGTGCCCTCCAACCACACCCTCTCACAGGTGTGTCCTGC
>NW_012142745.1:6884800-6895579 GCF_000956105.1 Propithecus coquereli
TGTTTATGGGAAGAGGTATTAAATCTGATATGCATTTGTTACTGTGTTTAGAAGACAGAGCACTCCTTGGAAGAAAATTACTTAAGGTAATATGATTTGAATGTGAAACTCTGCCAGGCTGTATATTTTGCCAATACACATGGGGTGCGGCATTCCATCACTGCTAGTCTACAAGAATCCTTGAGGCATAGCTCAAACAGAGGTGCATGGTTGAGAGAAAAGAGTATTTTTGATTGGAAACCAGTCTCAGGGTTCTTTTTCCTGTTTTGGCTTTAATTTGTAGCATAGCCTTAGGGAATTAATGTGCCGGGATCTTTTATTCTCCATCTGTAAAAGTTACTCAGAGGCAGATTTTGGCTTCATATGAGGAAGAAGGAAATGGTTAGTAAATATAGGATGGAAACTTTTTTATTTCCTACATGCATAATCAAACCCTCCTACTTTACTTTTCTAGGTGTTTTAATGTTCACTTCTTTTCTACTGTGTTGATTACTCCAGGCATCCACTCTTCTCACAGAAATACACCTTTTTATATAAAAATGTTACATCATAGTAACTATTTATTTTGCTTCTTAAGGAGACTAACATAGAAATAAATCTGTTTTCTAGTATTTCATTGAGAATTTTGCATCTATAAACATAAGTGAGATTAGTACCTTTTCTTTTTGGAACTAACTTCATGACATTTTACCAGGAAGATTTTTCTGGCTTCCTAAATTGGATTGGAGAGCTTTCTGCCTCTTTCCACGGTCTGTAATAATTTAAATAACATTGGGATTATTTGTCCTCCAAGGGTTGGATAGAATCCAGCTGTGGAAGCATCTGGTCCTGGTACATTTTTTAAGGGGAGATCTATAATCACTTTCAAATCCCTGCTATGGCGATTGGTCTATTCAAGATTTCCACATCTTCTTTAATTTCTTAATAATTCATATTGTACTAAGAATATGATCCATTCTTCTAGGTTTTTGAAACATTTGCCTTAGAATTGCATGTAACATTCAATTGTAGGTTCCCTCTATTGTGTATTTTTTTAAATTTTATTATAAAGATTTTAAACATGCCTAAAAAGTATCAAAAAGAACACAATGAACACCCATAATCCCCCTGGCTATGTTTAATTATTTTAAGTTTGAGAAATTATGACCTTTCATCTCTAAGTAGTTCAGCATTTATCTCCAAAAAATGAGAATATTACCCTACATAATGTCAATATCATTTAACATTCTGAATTCAACAATTCCTTAGTAACTTTTATCACCCAGTTCATATTCATATTTCTCCAATTTTTCCCCAAATGCCTTTTCTTTATAGTTGATTTGATCAATTCAGAATTTAATCATGGAAGACACATTGATTTGGTTGTCATGTCTCTTAAGACTTTAATTGGCCATTCTCCTCCCCTTTTTGTTAATGACCTTGACTTGTTGAAAAGACCAAGACAGTTGCCCCAAGTTTGTTGCCTCTTGCTGACATTTAATTTGTTGCTTTTTATCTAAAGGCTTTTAAAATCTTTCCTCAATTAGTGACTAAATCATTTTTTTCATTGTTAATCTTGAATTTTTTTACTTCCTCCCATTTTTTCTTAATTGGGCTCTCAAGAGGGATTATGCACTATAGTAGTCTCTTCACAGAGCTGGTATTGGTTTTATTAGTTTGACTATGTTTCATTTTCTTTTTTTATTTTTAAGCTATACTCTTAAGAGAGGAATCCCAGATGTTATAGAAGGAAAAGCAGTAATATTTAAGTACATAAAAACTTAAATCCTTATTATGACAAAAGAAATAATTAAAAAGCCAATGGATAAATAATATAATTTGGGCAAATACTTGTAATAAAGATAAACAAGAAAGGCCAATATCTCTAACTTACAAAGATCTCTTACCAACTGACAAGAAAAAATATCCAAAGCAGGCAAATTCCTAAAAGAGAAACTAAAATGCAAAAAGCAAACATAAAAAAAAGAAGAAGAAAGAAAAAAAAAACAGAAAATCTCAAACTCACTCAATTTTTTTGCCCATTTTAAATTGTGTTGTCAGTTTTTCTCTTATTGATTTTTAACTCTAATTTGTATATTTTGGAAATGAGTCCTTGGTCAAATATGTATATAGAATTCATTGTTTTTAATATTACATGTGGCTAATTAATTAGCAATCATAGCATCATTTGCTGTTTTCTTCATGTAGTTAAGAGAATGTTATGGCAAATATATACTTAACAGATATCATGTGATTATTTATTTTCCAAAAGATATAGAGGATATATTTTTTCTAATAGGTAGCCTCAGAAAAAAAATATTAATGCTTCTAAAGTTTTAGATGAATACTATAAAGTTTATGAACCTTATAAAGTTTTTCAAAGCATTAATTCCATACCCTGGTTAGGTGGGCATAGACACTTGAAGAAAACATATTTTTGGTATGTTTCTATAAATATATAACTGGTATAAAGAAACTGTTTTATTTCCAGAAAAATGTTTCTTTTAAAAAATATATCTTAGCTGTCACAGCCCCTTTTCAGGCATGTGGGTTTTGTGTGCACTTGTATCTGTGCTAACCCACTTCCTGTGCATACACTCTGCTTACCTCTGCTCTTGCTGTGGTAAAAAGAAGTGAAAGAGATATATTATAGTATTGCCCTGAGCTCAGTGTTTGAAGGGGTAGAAGGCAGAGGAAGGAAAGCAATGAAAACTGTGCATGCATTTCTGAAACCCAAAGCAAAAATGGCAGGTTTACGGATCTTGAGGACATCTATTCAAATAAAAGCCAGTGGGTTTTTGTTATTCCCTACACGATCATTAAAATTTATTAATACAACTAGATTAGAGTTTTTCATAGCTTAGTCTTCTAGCAATTTCTCTTGAGTAGGCTTTAAAATGCATTTCTGTTCTGAGCTAATCATGAATATTGTCACCTTTCTCCTTGTTTATTTACTTGAGGGACAAAAAGAAGTAAAATAGCTATTTTTATAGAAATCTTACAAGCAGTAGAGTTATTATGATGGAACTAGTCTAAAAATCCTAATCATATCAAAGTACTTCTTGTAGTTTTTTAAAGGATGCTATTATTATCATCACATGCACATAGCTTCAAGCTCACATTAACAAGAGGCCTTTCTAATACTCTGCCACATAGTTTGTTTGCTGTTAAAGAAATGCTTGGATTGAAGCTACTTAAAAGTGCATGAATTAAATGTGGTATATGTATACCATGGAGTTCTACTCAGCCACAAAAAACAATGGTGATCTGGCACCTCTTGTATTATCCTGGGTAGAGCTGGAGCCCATTCTACCAAGTGAAGTATCACAAGAATGGAAAAACAAGCACCACATGTACTCACCATCAAATTGGTATTAACTGATCAACACTTTAGTGCACATATAATAATAACACTCACTGGGTGTCGGGCAGATGGGGTGGGGAGGTGGGGATGGATATATACACACCCAATGGGTGCGGTGCACAGTGTCTGGGGGATGGATACGCTTGAAGCCCTGACTTGGGTGGGGCAAAGGCAATATACGTAACCCAAACATTTGTACCCCTGTAACATGCTGAAATAAAAAACATTAAAAAAGAAATATTAAAACAAACACAGACATAAATGGAAAAAAAAATCTATGACAAAACAAAATGTAATCAAGGAATTTCAGAATTTCTTGACTTTCTCATTATGCTGTGAGATCTCACTGTCAGGGCTGTGTTGTTTCTCTGCCATTAGGATGAAGCACACTTAAAAGACCTAGAAAATAGCCTCATAAGAACAAATTTAAGAGTTATTGGCCTTAAAGAGGAGGTAGAGAGATTGGGATAGAAAGTTTATTCCAAGAAATAATAATAGAGAATGTTCCAAACCTGGATAAAGAAATCAATATTCAGGTACAAGATGGTCATAGAATAGCAAGCAGACTTAACCCAAACAAAGCCAACCGAAGACATTTAATAATTGAGCTTTCAAAGGTCATAGATAAAGAAAAGGTCCTAAGAGAAGCAAGAAAAAGAAAAAAATAACATATAAAGGTGCTCCAATACTTCTAGCAGTAGACGTATCAGCGGGAACCTTACAGTCCAGGAGACAGCGTCATGACATATTCAAAGTGCCACAGGAAAGAAAACCTTAACCCTAGAATATTATATCCTACAAATATGTCCTTCAAATATGAAGGAAACATAGACTTTGCTAAAAAAACAAAAGCTGAATGATTTCATCAACACCAGACATGTCTTATAAGAAATGCTAAAAGGAGTTCTTCAATCTGAAAGTGAAAGATGTTAATGAATAATAAGACACCATCTGAATGTATACAACTCACTGGTAACAGCAAGAATACAAATGCAGAATAGTCTATTGCTGTAATTGCAATGTATAAACCACTTACATCTTGAGAAGGAAGACTAAAAGACAAACCTATCAAGAATAACAACTTTTTGAGAGATTGATAGTGTAAAAAGATATGGATGGAAACAATAAAAAATTAAAAAGCTAAAAAGTGGGGGAGTGGGGGTAGAGTTAAAGGGTAGAATTTCTGTTAGATTTCTCTTTGCTTATTTGTTTGTTTGTAAGCAGAGTTGTAACATGCTTAAAAGAATTGATTATAAAATGTTTTTTGCAAGCCTCATGGTAACTTCAAATCAAAAAACTTACAACAGATACACAAAAATAAAATAGCACAAAATTAAAACACACTATCAGAGAAAATCACTTTTAACAAAGGAAGACAGGAAGGAAGGAAGCAAGCAAGAAAGAGAGGACCACAAAAGAATAAGAAATAAAATAACAATGTGGCTGTAGTAAGTCCTTACCTATCAATAATAACATTGAATGTGATTGGATTAAACTCTCCAATAAAAGGACATAGAGTGGCTGAATAGATAAAAAATATAAGAGCCAACTATATGTTGTCTGCAGGAAACCCACTTCACTTATAAAAGATGCACATAGACTGAAAATTAAGGATGGAAAAAGATAGTCCATGCAAATGGAAACCAAAAAAGAGCACAAGTAGCTATACTACTATCAGACAAAATAGATTTCATGACAAAAATTATAAAAAGAGACAAGTTCATTATATAATGATAAGGGGGTCAATCGTATAACAATTGTAGATATATATGCACCCAACATTGGAGTGCCCAGATACATAAAGCAAATACTACCAGAGCTAAAGAGAGAGATAGACCCCAATGCAATAATCACTGGAGACCTCAACACCTCACTTTTGGCATTGGACATCTAGACAGAAAGTCGACAATGATTTCTTGAGTAATACCCCCAAAGCACAGGCAACCAAAACAAAATTGGACAAATGGGATCACATAAAGCTAAAAAGCCTCGCACAGCAAAGGAAAAAAATCAACAAAGTTAAGAGATGACCCACAGAATGGGAGAAAATATTTGCAAACTACTCATCTGACAAGGGATTAATAATTAGAATATATAAGGATCTCCAACAACTCAATAGGAAAAAATCAAATATTCCAATTAAAAAATGGGCAAAGGATCTGAACAGTCATTTCCCGAAAGAAGATATACAAATGACAAGAAGGTATATAAAAAAAATGCTCAACATCATTAACCATCAGAAAAATGCTAGTCAAAAGTACAATGAGATATCATCTCACCCCATTTAAAATGCCTTTTATCAAAAAGACAGGCAATAACAAATCCTGGCTAAGATGTGGAAAAAGGGGAACATTTGTATGCTGTTGGTGAGAATGTAAATTAGTTCAACATCTATGGAGGTACCTCAAAAAACTAAAAGTAGAACTACTATATAACCCAGCAATCCCATTGCTGCATATATATCCAAAGGAGAGGAAATCAGTATATCAAAAAGATATCTGCAATCCCATGTTTATTGCATCACTATTCACAATAGCTAAGATATGGAATCAACTTTTGTGTCCATCAAGGGATGAATGAATATAGAAATTGTGGTACATATACACAATGGAATGCTATACAGCCACATAAAAGAATGAAATCCTGCCATTTACAACAACATGAATGGAACTGGAGAACATTATGTTAAGTGAAATAAGTCAAACAGAGAATGAATGCATACAATTATTTCTCACTAACCAGTACAAAGCTAGCTCTAGCATACCATCTGTTGAATCCATAGGTATGAATTCAAGCATGTCTAGTTTTTTCATCCTGATCCATTTAGGTTATTAACCATTAAGTGGTTTTCTATCTATGCTCTTATTTTAAATTTAAGAATGAATGGAAATTTGAGGTTGTGATAAGAGTATAGTTAAGCAAATTCCTTTCTTTCCTTTTTCAAAAAGTGTCAGGGTTAGTTCTATTTTTGAAATGCATTGTTGACAGAAAACATTTTCATCATAGATCCAATTATGTCACTTCAAAGCAATAGACAGCTTGTTCTAAAATTCAACTTGCATTTTCCAAAGGCATCTTAATGTTCAAATAGTGAATTTACACCAAAGTTTTGCAGCAATTCTTTGTTGCTGTCTGTATCCATTTTAGAACATATGAAATTTCTGCCTTATATAGGTTTCTCTATTTTTATGTCCACTATTCAATTCCACTAATTTTGTTTTTCCTTCCAGGAGTATTAAAGAAAAATAAACTATTTAATGGCTCAAGAGGTAGTTATCCTTTGTGTTTAAGGCTAGATGTATTTATTATTTATTATTGTGTAACAAATTTTCCCTGAAACTACTGAATTAGAATAGCATGTATTTATTATCTTGCAGTGTCTGTGAGTCAGGAATCTAGTCTTCACTTAGTAGACCTCAGGATCTCTCATAGTGCTGCAATCGAGATGTGATTGAGGACTGAGGTCTTATCTGAAAGCTCTACTGTGGTTGTTGGATCTGTTTACAATCTCCACGGTTGTTGGCAGAGTTTAGTTTCTTGCAGGCTGTTGGCCTGAGTTCCTTGAGTTATTGGTTGGAAACCACCCTCAGTTCTTTGCCACATGGGCCTGTCCAATATGACTTTTGCTTTCTTCATCAAAGCCAAAAAGAGAGCCAGCCTGCTAGGTCAGCCCACAGTCAAGAAGAGGGGATTACATAAGGATATGGATATGATGGCGTGTTTCCATTCTTATTAATCAACCTGTTTACCATATGTATTTAGTGCAAAGAAGTTTATAAAGCATCCCAAATAACTGTAAGAAGTAGAAGGGCTGTGGTTAGATTTTAGTGTAGACTTCCAATTATACCAAAAACTAGGACAAAGACTCTGTCAAATTTACAAAATTTTATATTATATTCCTTGTGCCCTGCAAAAGTATCTTTTTACTCCTTAATGGAAGAAAAAAGTAGGAAACAGCAGTGGTGAAAATTTTCTACTGCAACTGTGTACAGGAGAGCTAGGTCACTAGTTTTTCTGGTCACCCTTACGGCTGTGTGGCAAGCCTTTCTGACCCTGCCTCTTGTACAAGCAAATACTCAATCTCTTCCTCTGTCCGTCTCATAGATGGATGAAGAAGATAGGTTTTATGCTCTTTGGCACCACTTCTGGAATTATCTAAAACTGAGGCATTAAAAACTTATCCTGCTCTTGGATTCCATGCTCCCTTGCATCAGTTAATTTGTCCTGAAAAAATTCATGTAGAAAAATACAGCTTAGCAGTATTCCTGCTTCCCCAAATATCGTTAAAATATATTCAGAAAACTTCTCAAAGAAACACACAAGCATAAGTGTAAATGTGCAAGGGAAAAATCAACCATTTTGTGAGGAAGATAACTTTGACTTTATTTCTCACATATGCAGATACAGTTGTCCCCTGAATCCTTGGGTTTTGCATCCATGGTTTCAACCAACCACAGATAAAAAAAATATTTGAAGAAAAAGATAGATGGTTGTATCTGTACTGAACATATGGAGACATTTTTTCTTACCATTATTCCCTTAACAATACACTATAACAACAAGTTATATTATAAGTAACCGAGAGATGATTTAAAGTGTACAGGAGGATATACATAGGTCATATGCAAATATTACACCATTTTATATAAGGGACTTCAGCATCTGTGGATTTTGGTATCTGTGGGGGAGCCCATTCTCCACTGATACTGAGGGACAGCTGTATATTTACAGGCACTAGATGGATGACTTAAAAGGAGTTATAATTATATTATAGCAATACAATCAGGGAGAAAGGAGGCTTGCAATGGCCCAATGTCTTTCCGTGCCTCCCCCATACAACCCCAAACCACGACAGAAACTCTGCTACTTAACCAAATTTGTGACCTTGAAAAAGTGACTTCATCTCTCTCAACTTCATGGCTCTTCCCACCCCCACCTACAAAAGGAAAATCCCAACTTTTAGCACAGTCGTGTGGTTTACGTGGTATTAAATCCATGGACGTACATAACAAACTTGTCTATAAATTATATTTCTCAAAATGCATGGAAGTACCTAACAAAGTACTTCATCTATAAATGCTATTTCTCATCTTTGCTGGATATGTTGAAATTCATGGAGGTAAAAACTATTTATGGAATTCTTTAATATCCAGTTCACTTCCCTCTCCTTGGGGAAGGGTCATGATACACATAAAGTATTCACAGTAGATGAAGCTACAAGGGGAAAGGAGGCACGGTAGCATTGCCCATCTGGTTGGCTAATGTGGAAATACTTGAACCAGCAAAGCTGTCAACAAATATATATATATATATATTTTAGAGAAAGAAAAATAGTTTACTCTAGACCTGGAAGGAGCAAAGGAGAGGCACAGATACTCCCATTCATCTTTCCTTCGCCATAGCCTCCCTCCCCACAGGAAAACAGAATAAGCCTGGAAATGGATCACAGTACAAAGGAATGAATGGATTTGAACCCTGTGATGTGTGTGTGTGTGTGTGTGTGTGTGTCAATGGGGAAGGTTGAAGTCGTGTACTTGTAGATTGCGGGGAGCTTTGGACCTTTTGAACTCCTAACACGTTTGAAGTTTCTAATTTCCATATTTGTGTTTCTTCATTTTGCGAG
The DNA here is from genome assembly GCF_000956105.1 of Propithecus coquereli. Lineage (NCBI taxonomy): Eukaryota > Metazoa > Chordata > Mammalia > Primates > Indriidae > Propithecus > Propithecus coquereli. The sequence continues at coordinate 6,893,767 of NW_012142745.1, forward strand.
GTGGTAGACTTTACTTGGGTGACAACAGTACTTCTGAAAAGCTAAAGCTGCAAGGATGGGGTCCTGGAAAGACAATGGGGGGCTGGATATCTGGGGCTGGCGCTGGCTTACAGAACAGCTGAAGGTCTGCCTGTGGTGAGCTCTGCAGCTCTGCAGGCTGGGAGATGAGGCAGGGCTTTACGTGGACTCTGGGTCTAGAAAAAACATAAGCTTCTGTTTGTTTGACTGGAGCATTCCTTGTAAGGAATTAAGGAATTCTAATGGCAATTTACAGACGATATTCCAAATTAGTATGTTAAAATTCATTTGCTAAGCTTTGTTTTTCCTTTTTCCACCCATTAGAGAGTCAATGATTTATTAGCTTTTTGAGCATCAAGTCTTAGAAGCAGAGAACAAGGAAAATAAAATTCTAAAAGTAACGGGAAGCCTGTTGAGATTTTCCAACCTAAAAGTAAATTATGTTGCCTAGTAGTGGGATGCCTTTGCTTCCCTAATGGAAGTCTCTAGTGCCATATTTCCATATTATTATATACAATGCAATTAAACTCCGAGAATTATTAAGGAACAGATTGCTTTGAGAACTTAAAACTCATCCTTATAAGTGACTTATAGCCAAGGTCTGTATTGCCATTCAAGCTTTAACATAGCTCTTTCAAAATCTGAAATTCCACTGGCAAAATCTACCAGTGATTGTTTTATTTCACATAGGTAAGATAGTAGTACTTCATCATCAAATTGAGAAGCAAAGAATACTGGGCTAGGAAGCAGGTTCTCCTTAGGGCTCTGATGCTCTTTGGCTCTGCTAACCTTCCTTGTCTGTATGATGAGATTAGACAAGCTGCCTCTAAATCAGGTGGCTTCGGAGCAGAATTGAAAGGTGAATAAACGAAGATGGGCTTTACAGAGGCTGTAGAATGGGTGAATGCATACTTCTGCAGCAGTAGAGTGATTGGGTTACTGGCTTTGATTATTTAAATGTACACTTACTCCCTTCCATACTGTGACTTCGAAGTCCCTCCCGTCAAAGGGGCAGCGTACATTTCTCCATCCCTTGACTTTAGTTCAGCCATGTGACTGTGACTTGCTTTGCCTACATGAAAAGGCAGTTGCAATGGTGTGCTAGTGATGCACTCAGACATTAAGAGGGCTTGTGAGTTCCCCTGGCCCTTCTCTGTTCTGTCATTGCCATAGAAGAAGCTGCCCAGCTAATCTGCCAGTGCTAGGAGGAGAATAAGAGACACAGATCTAAGCCATCCGAGATGAACTCAGCCTAGAGTAGTTGAACCCAGCTGACTCTCAGACACATGAGCAAAACAAATGCTAATTGTTGTAGGTTGCTGAGCTTTTGAGATTGTTTATTATGCAGCATTATCAGGACCATAGAACTAATTTGCTTTGTTTTCCCTGGAGCAGTTTCCTTCTCTATATCCTGAGGGTGTTAGTGTAGGGCCGGTGTCCCAAATTCCAATTGCTTTCAGGGCAGGAAGAAAAAAATAAATGAGGGAAGGAAGATGGTGTTTGATGAAGTCACATACCCCTTCTAAAGAGGGTGGCCGACACTCAGCTCCAGTGAAATGTGATGGTGCAAGAATGTAAGCCCTGTGTGTTCAAGAAAATCAGTCAGGATCTACCTTTCACCTCTCACAAAAACAAACTCACGCTGGGTAACAGACTTGAACCTAAGATGTGAAACTATTAGAATTCTAGAGAAAAACGTTGGAAATACTTTTCTAGACATTGGCCTAGGCAAAGAATTTATGAAGAAGACCCCAAAGGCAATCACAGCAACAACCAAAATAAATAAATGGGACCT
>NW_012142745.1:6896610-6902647 GCF_000956105.1 Propithecus coquereli
TTTAGGAGCTAATTAAAAAATTTGTATTAGTGGGATACACATATAACATGTGTGTGTGTGTGCATCCCAGGGGCATCCTTGGCAACCTCTGGGTTAGAGTCTGTAGGTCCCAAGCCACTGTAGGATTCAGCAACAGTTAACATTCAATGTGTTTGTTGCTAGTCTACCCTGTGCCCAAGCTTATCCCAGGTGTGTGCAGTTTATAGTGAACTCAGCAAAGTTCTCACTCAAAAATATCACAGAACATGCTTCTTTTGTCCCCAGTGGAATATCTTATACATGTGGTCACAACATAGAAGCTAAAAACAACAAACAAAACCCCACACAAAACCAAAAATTCCCAACTACCCAAAATCTTCAGCTACTTCAAATACTGAAAAGTAACAAATCAACCACCTAATTTTATATAGAAACTGACTTTTCTTTTTTGACTAAAGAAACATTTTTTTCAACATTAAAATCTATTCTTGTGTTTCATGATGCAAATTTCTAAGATGATCTATTGTCATTATGTTAAGCGATCTAAAGTCTACTTCTGACATATATTAGGTGTCTTTCAGAGGAGAATAGGAATTTTTAACTCCTTTAAATGATTTTTCTTGATAAATTAGCCATCAACTAGAAAAATAGCCTGACATCTCTGTTCAAGGAAAGAAGACCAGGAAGCTTTCATTTTAAACCTTCATTAGCTACTGACTAGGCAAGCAAAAGGGCTTTAATCTCTGGATTTCTTCAACCATGGATTATAAACCTGGGATAATTAAATGGGAGGAATATAACCTCCTCACTGAGTTCTTGATTAGATAATGATTATACATGACTTGCAAAACAAAGACCGTGTGTGTGTGTGTGTGTGTGTGTGTGTGCGTGCGTGCGCTCGCGCGCGCGCGTGTGAGTGAGTAAATTTAAATACAATATAGTTAGTCCCATCTCACTGTGTATTGGATACAGGTTGAAACATTACACAGAAGACAGAGGAGGCCATTCTCGCTCTGAAATAATGTAGATTAAGTAAAGACCAAATGGAGGAGAGAGTACCTGGGGAGATTTCATTTTATATTTAGAATAAAGGGTTAGGGTACATTAGTTATAATTGCTTTATACTTCATTATACTTGGAGAAGCTATATTATGTTCTCTGTATTTCATTAATGATTTTTAGGGTTAACAAAAAATGGGGAGGACATATAACACTTGTTGGGTGTCAATGATATGTTAGGTTAATTTATTTAATCTGCACAATGGCGCTATGCAGTAAAAGCTTTATTCTCGTTTTACAGAATGAGGAAACTGAGGCTCAGGAGGTCTTGTAAATCAGCTGAGACATCAGTTTTCCCCAGAGGCCTTTCTTGATCTCACAATCTGAGTAAATTGTCCCGTGGGCACCCTGAGACCCATCGCACGCTTCCCTTCCAGCACTTGCAGTGTTTCACGGTGGTGGCTGCTTCCCTTCTGTCTCTCCTTCTGGACATGAACTCTTGGAGGCTAGTGCTTGGCAGAGGGTATGAGCCAGTAAACGTGTGTGAAATGTTTACATTTGGTCAAGGTCGTACAGCCTGTAAGTGGCAGAAACTGGAGCAACCTCTGACGTTCCTAAATAGAAATCCCCTGCACTTTCCACTGTGCCGCCACTTCAGAAATTTAAGAGGTGGGAACTATTTTCTAAAATTTCTCTTTTCTTAAGTGTTTTAAACTCACACGATCTCCTGGTTAACATTCTTAATTTCCATCTTCATTAGAAGCCTGAAATCAGTACCTAGTGCAAGACTGGTTAGGGCAGCAGTTCCTAACCTGACATGGTATTAGAATCACCTGAGGAGCTATTAAAAAAATCTGGATTCTTTGGTCCCACCCAGACTTAGTAAACCACATTCTGAACTGGATGCACCTGGGAATCTGTTTTAAAGTTCCCAGGTGATTCTTATCATCACACATATTTAGAAAATCCTGGTTTAACGAAACTTGGAAATTGTAGTAGGACACATGGTAATGTGGGAATTACAGGAAAAAAAAGAATATTTTACCTGCTTCTATGTCTGGAGATCCAGAAGGCAGTTCATTTGGAATAGGAGTATTTTGGATGGCCTCCCTTGCTCTGTAAGGATAGGAAAATGTGGCATCCGCGGCTTAGGTCTGAGCGATGGCTGCCCTCCTACTACAATATGGAGGTCTGGGGAGGGGTCAGGTGAAGTTGTTTAACATCCAGGAGCCCAAAGTGAAGGGATGAGCTCTCAAACTCTCAAATAGGAGAATTTAAACATTAGATACACTTTCTGAGATGAATCCATGGACCCTTCACAAGGCCTACTGGTAGAGAATGACCATGAGGCCTCTGAAGTTAAATTATCATATAGTTAAAAAGGGATACCAGTGGGCAGGCCCATGCGCTGCACTGAGGACTGGAATGGGAGTCCCTAAATTCAGGGACATTGAAACTCCTTTTGTTTCAGGCCTCCTGTAGGGTAGACTTGCTCATTAGCAAAATGACTGCTCAAAAGAATCCAAAGAACTTTGAGTTGGCATACAGTTTTCACCACCTATGTGGCAGCGCAGGATCATCGCTCCTTCAGGGGAGGCGGGTCTACAGCTGAGGGCAATGTATGTCTCCACCTGACCTGGCAGACCGACCTTGCTCTGGTTCCTGCTCTTTCCACTTCTAGCTCGAAGTCCTCCTCACACCCAGTGTAGCAGCTACTCCAGACTACTTTCGGTTGCTGGAAAAGCCACTCTCTTGAGATGTGCGGTCTACATGCTTTGCCTGAAATGCTTCTCCCTGCCCCATTTTTCTCCCTTCTCCTGACTGTTTCCTATTCATCTCTTGGGGTCAGTTTGCATTTCACCACCTCCAGGAAGACATCTCAACTGCCCAGGTCAGGTTTGTGCCCCTTCCCCGTGCTCTCAACGCATTCTGTACTTCTGCTACCACATCCCTGAAGGTGCTACAGCAGCAGTCCCCAACCTTTTTGGCACCAGGAACTGGTTTCATGGAAGACAATTTTTCCATGGATGGGGGTGGGGGGATGGTTTTGGGATGATTCAAGTGCATTACATTAGTGTGCACTTTATTTCAACTATTATTACGTTGCAATATATAATGAAATAATTATACAACTCACCGTAATGCAGAGTCCGTGGGAGCCCTGAGCTTGTTTTCCTGCAACTAGTGCTGCTGCTGATCTGCTAGGAGGCGGAGCTCAGGTGGTGATGTGGCGGATGCGGCTGTAAATGCAGATGGAGCTTCACAGGCTCACCCACTGCTCACCTCCTGCTGTGCGCCTGGTTCTTAACAGGCCACAGACTGGTCCTGGTCCGTTGTCCAGGGGTTGGGGACCACAGGGTTACATGGAACCCTGTCTAAACTGCATGAGGGCAGATTTTATGTGTCCTATGCCCCACTGTGAACCGTGTGCATTTCTCACAGGGCCTGTATATCATAAGCATTCGATCATTACTCATAGAACAAATGACTGAACCTGCGTTTTCTCCTTTCCCATCTAGTGCATTGCATGATCTGGGGCTTCGGACAGACAGGTCTGAATCTGCACAGCTCATGGCATAGGCTGTCACCCACGGCCCCACCAGGTGTGTGTTCATGTTCAGATACAATCACGGAAAACACCGATCAAGAGAGAAAAATCTTTGCCTAATTTAAGTAAGTGGAAACTCTGTGTGCACTTTAGGAAATGTATTTTTCTCCCTCCTTTGGCTTATTTTTTTTTTTTTGGTTTCTTTTTATTATTATTTATTTATTATTTCAGGATATTATGGGGGTGCAAACATTTGGATACATGTTATGACTTTGCCACACCCAAACCATGATTTGGGGTGTGTCTTTTCCCCCCTACAACGCTCACCACGTCCACATTGGCCTAGGCAAAGAATTTTTGAAGAAGATCCCCAAAGCAATCCTTTGGCCTATTAAATGTGTTTCCCCTGGGATGCAAGTGACATTTTTTTGTCTCTCAGTGGAACAACAAACAGGCTTGATACTGTATCCACTAAAGGAAATTCGTTGATGGGTCAACAATTGGATCCCATCTCAGTGATATGCCTCCTTTCCTCATAAATACAATTTTCAGAAGATGTAATGCTATAAGACAAAGAAGGAACTGAGGTTTTCTAGGTACCTGCCATATATTATTTCAGGAATTCAAATATTAGACAGTGGTTTGGATAAGACATCTTAAAAATACCTTACCTGACTAATTTTACGAACCATTTACGAACATGCGAGGCATGAATCACAACTTGGTGGCTGTTTCCAGCCACTAAAGTGGGCCTAGTTGGCACCTAAAGCTCCTCTGTGTGAGAAAGAGATCTGATCATTCCACCCTCAGCTGCTTGTTTCCAGGCAGCAGGTTCAGAAAATGTTCAATATACTGAGTTCAAAATCAGAAAAACATGCTGTCCCTTTCTGCTCAGCCAAAGTTGAAATGTTGCATCTGGTAGAAATTAAAGAGACCAGCAATAGCATTGCTTTCTGAAGCCCAAGAATGTCAGAGGCAGGGTAGTGAGGTCTCTTTGAGATGTGTGAGGTGATTGAAGATTCAGTTTTTTAAAAATCATTTGCCAATTGCACTCTTGGCCATTTATCTCAGAGAAATGAAAATTTATTTTCACAAAGAACATGTACACGAATGCTCATAGCTTCATTATTCATAATGGCCCCAAACTGGAAGCAACTCAAGTGTTCCTCCAGGGGTGAGTGCTTGAATGGACTGGGGTGCACCCATTCCATGGCAATGGTTCAACATGGGAGAGGAATAAACCAATGGTACATGTGGCAGCTTGAATGGATCTCAGGGAGTTATGCTTGTTGCAAAAAGTCAGTCTCAAAGGATTACATGCTGTGTGATTCCATTTGCATGGCATTCTTGAAATGACAGAATTGTGGAGATTGAGAACACATTGGTGGTCGCCAGGGATTAAGGATGACAGTGGGTGTGGCTGTGGCTATAGAGGGACAGCATTAGGAAATCTTATGGCGATGCAACAGTTCTGTGTCTGTATCAACACACATGATAAAATTGCATAGAGCTACACACACCCACCTCCATACACCCTACTGTAGTACATGTAATATTGGTCAAAGCTGAACGAGCTCTGTGGATTGTGCTGATTTTGACATTGTTCTGGAGTTGTACAGGATATTGTCATTGTGGGAGGCTGAGAGGATACTAGTGAACTCTCTGTATTTTTTTTTTTTTGCAACTTTCTCTAAATATGTGATTATTTCAGAATAGTAAGTTATAAAATATGATTTCCCCAAGTGCAATAGTTAACAGTTAAGTAGAATTTAGGGAAGTGAAATCCAAGGCCTTCTTTATACCGTTTTTCCTTTGCTTTTTTGTTTTGTTTTATTTTTTGATTTAGATTATCTTTAGAAGTTTTAGATGGATTTAGATTATAACCTGAGATACTGTGGAATTTTTATGCATATATGGTTGCATATACATATGCATATTAATAGTTGATCTATTTATAATCAAACAGAACAAACACAAGAGCTCATGGAGCGTAAAGGTAAATGCTATAGTTGGGGTTGCCAGCCTCAACAGCTCTGATAGTTGCGAGTGCCCGTGAATGACAGCTCCCCAGGATGCACGTTGCTGAACCTCTGGTGCTCACCCTAGCGCTGGCATGTTTCATTTGGCATTTACTCCACATTGGCTTGCATTGCTCTTTATTCCATATGGCGTGTGCCCTTTCCCTAACTGGGCTGTAAGACTGCGTTATCAAGGACCGCATCTAGCCTATAATATGTACCAGGTAAATGAGATAAATGGGAGTAATGTCTTCTGGGCATCTTTACCTGTATTGAACACTGTTTCAATTAAGATATTTTCTCATACAAGTGACAGAAAAACCAATTCAAATTAAATCAAGCGAAAAGGAAAATGTATTGCCTAATGCAACTGAAAAGTCCAGGAGTTTGTTTGGCTTCAGGTCACGTCTTTCTATCTCTCAACTCTACTTTTTCCATATTGGCTCCTTCTGCATTTGGGTTCAGAACTTGGGGTCAAAAGAAGGGTGCAGTT
>NW_012142745.1:6903137-6904542 GCF_000956105.1 Propithecus coquereli
GTTTTCTTGTTTTTATGGTTCAAACTGCATTGGTAGAATTTATCATCTGAGCCACAGTGTTGGGAGAGTTAATTGGTTTTGGTTTATATTCCACATAGACTTCATCATTCTCCTTCTTTTCAGAAGGAATCCTTAATTCAGTCTTCCACATGCTGTAGTACATTGATGGTTTGAAGCATCTACAATGTGTAATTATGAATGAAAACAGTGCCCCTCTGCAGTGCCCTCCCCATTTGCACCTCCTTTCTGTCTATGGCCCCAGCATAGACAGTGATGTTTGGTGATGTTGTAAATGCTGGCAGCACCGCGTAGGCACAGCAGGTTGTTGCTCTGTGCTTTTTGGGTGAGCCACGTCTTGGATACGGCTCCTTTGTCAATCAGAATCGTGGAAGTATTGCCCCATTTGAAGTAGGATCTGTTGCCCAGTCTTATGGCCTTTGTATTACAGACATGTTATGATTTCCCAAAGGCATTCCACTGTTGATCTCCTACTTTGGGTTTTCCACCAGAATGGATGCAATCTTAAGTTCTGATTCTGGAGAAATCCTTTATATCCTGAGCTGTACAACATTTGCTCCTCTGGTTTGGGTTCATATCTGCAGCCTCTTTGTTCATGTTCTTCCATATGCTGGGCTCTCTTCACTATGACTTATTATTGTCTCGTCTAAATTATTTTCTCATCATATCCCACTGGGATGGCTGCTGCTCAGTACTTTGACTGAACTCTTTCTGTAAAGCCTCGCCACTTTGGATAAGCTACCTGGATTTCAGCTCTAACGTTGCTCACTTGTCTATTCTCATCCATTAATTTTTCTCTACACTCCAGCCTGAGTAAAATTTTGAAAACATGAATCCAATTATGTTAATAACCTGTCCTCTTCCCCTAGTCCACTAAAAAGCCACCAATGAACTTCCATTGCACTTGGAATAAAAAGAAAACAAGCCACCTTAACAAAGCCTACAGGTGCCTGCACACGTGGACTTCTTCAGCCTTAGCCCCATCATTCTTTCTCCCCTCTGCATCCTGACAGCCGTGGCTGTCAGTTAGTGTCTGGGACTCACCTGACCTGCAACTTGCTTCCTTCCTCTCTTTACCAGGGACGTATCCTACTCGTTTTTTGTATCCTGGTTTCAGTACTGTTTCAGTACTTCAGGGAAGCCTTCCCTGATCTCTCTGACTGGCCAAGTCTCCTCACACTCCCACTTCTCAAACTTCTCAGAACAACATCAACCTGTCCTTCAAAAGTTGACAAATTTGTGTTTATGGTTTTTTTTTTTTTAAGAGATGGGGTCTTGCTGTGTTGTCCAGGCTGGAGTGCAGTTGTACAATCATAGCTCACTGCAGCCTCAAACTCCTGGGCTCAAGTGATCCTCATGCCTCAGTCTCCTGAGTTGTTACATTTTT
>NW_012142745.1:6908032-6909032 GCF_000956105.1 Propithecus coquereli
GATCTAAAACAAGGCTAGGAGTTCCCGGAGAGCCGAATATAAAGTTTAAAACAAAAGGTAATGTCTTATGGGCCTATGATTGATCCAGCACTATACTAGTCACCACTGGGAAGAAATAAAAGTTGAATGTTTGATCAGTGATTCTGAGGAATTTGCAATCTGGTTGACAGTACAAGGAAGAGTTCAGAATTGTTGATGTGTGGTGTGGTCCGGAAGTGCTCTGGAAATGCAGGATAGGAGTGAATCACTGTGGATGTGTCTTGTGAGTCATTCTGTCCAAAGAGTTGAATCAGGCTGGCTGCTGTAAGAGAAGGATGGGGAAGTATGGGCTGGCCCGTTGTGTCCCATGCTGGCAGACAGACCTAGGAGCACAGGGACCCAAAGAAGGAATCACTTACTGGAAACCGTGGGATGATATTTCTGCATCAAACTCAGATTGAAGAGCACTTAAGGAGAGGGTATCTGAAGAAGAAATGGAGGCAGGATAGAGAGATTAGCGTTTTCAGAAAGTTGACTGATAAGTAGAAGGGGAGTCACAGTATTCCTTAAATGTAAACATGTCATTTTTTAGATTATGAATATTCTTCCTTCTATCTGCTCAATTACAACCCCCCCATTTACACTTAAGATACAGATGAAAAAATAAGCTAAAAATAACCTAGAATCACTTCTCTGATTAAGAGCAATAGTTTGTAATTAATTCAGTAAATTCTATAAATATTTTTAAAAATTCAAATTTTTTTAAAGTTTGGATATTCTTGCATACACAGCAGCTAAATTAAAGCCCCTGTTTTCCCCTGGTGATTTAATCACTCCATTCCAGTGTCTCGGCCCCTAAATGATACATTCTTCACCCACGGAATTGCTTATTATTTTAATGATAGCATTAGAGAGAAAGTGGGAAACAGCTACTTAAAGATGCATTCTCAAGATTAGAAAGAAAATAATTACGGTGAAAAAGTTAAAAATAAGAACCACACTCTGTCATCAAAAGTTTATT
>NW_012142745.1:6909082-6910891 GCF_000956105.1 Propithecus coquereli
AAACTTTTGTTCCCACAAGAGCCAGTAGGCCTTTGGCTTATGCTGCTCTTCTTAGAGATGCTTTTCCTAAAGTTTAACCTTGTACTTCTGGCTACCGGGAATTTCATCAGTGATGTCCACCTACCACCTCAGACTATATGAACATGAACAAAATTGAATTCTCCAAAGCAGCAGCATTTTTTCTCTTACCACCAATGGTGCCACATATTTTGTGTTCCTTAGGACAGGAACATCAGTATAGGGATTACAAATTCATGTGTCAATGGGAGCAAAGGAGCGATAGATGTTGGAAGGGGCCTGTGCGAGACTGGAAGCATATTTGCCCCATGGAGGGACAGCCACTCTTCAGCTCCAGCTGACAGATGGAGCGTAGGAATGTCAGCCCAGGGTTGTCAGATCTTCTAGTTCTAAAAGAGAGGCCAAAAAAATTGAAAATTGAAAAAGTGATTTGTATATAAAATATCATTTTTACATGTTTTCAAAATTCATTTAAAATGTTTTATAACATTAAGTAGACCAACCAAATCTATGCGTTAGAACAGGGCCAGCTGTGGGCCATAGCTGCCAGGTTTTGACCTTTGCCTTAGAATTATCTTTGATCATCTCCTTTCCATCATGCAGATAGCCCAGATCCACCAAGTCCTGCTGCATCTTCTCTAGAGATGTCTCTTTAATCTGTACTTTGCTCTTTCTCTGTCCCCAATACCTCCAACTAACATAATTATATTTCTTGGGACCCAGACTTCATGCCTACATTGTTCTTTTCTCTTCAGCCTCTCACATAGATAGCTAAGTGGTAAATATATATGTATTAAGATGTCGTTGATATTTTTCCTATTTTTGCAAGGTGGCATAAATGCTAAACATTGAGTACAAAAGACATAAAGAAACTCCCACATTCCAAGTTCGGGGTGACACAGCAAGCCACCAGCAGTTGGATCCAGTCACCTACTTATTTGTGGGGTTTGTTGTACCACTAACTATGCTCTTACACACGTGACACCTTCCCCCACCTCAACATAAAGGAAGGAATGAGAATGGATAGGTCTTTCACCCTGGTGGGAAGAGTGAGGTGTGTAGTAGTGGGAGAAGGAAGGAGTGATTCTCCTCCTCTAAGGCAAAGGGATGGTATTCTAAGAGATTTGGATGTCTACAAGATGGGCAATAAGACACATCATTATTCAATTGACAGATTGTTTCAGGCTGGTCTTAACATTTGGAGACCCAGAGCAAGACCTCAGGTGGAAGCCCCATCTGGAACAGACAAAGCCCAGGCCCCTTCTCTATCCATCCCACCTCCTTTCTTCTCCCAGCCCCAGCCCCAGCCTTCTTTGACCACTGGGAGTGGGGACACTGGTGACATCTTCTCTTGAGAGGACGGACTCAGGAAAGAGGCCTGTGCTGGGCCCAGGGACCTGTAGCATGGCCTAAAATGTGGGGGTGGGGGAAGGCCTCCAGGTAGGCACATTTCACAGATTCCTCCTCCCATGGGAGGGGGTAGGTTCAGAAGAGGGCCAGAGCAGGGTTCTCTAAAGCATGTCATCTGGGGAAGGGGCCCCCATGTCTGGGTCTAGGGGTGATACTGGTTGCTTAGTGAAGGGACTTGATGATTTTTCTTTGTGTTCTCTGGGCAAAGAGATAAGTGAGGTGGCAGGGTAGAATTTGGGGGGATGTGCAATAGAATAACTTGTACTTTCTGTTCAGCATGCCAAGAATACATAAGGTGACTATAAGTTAAGTGGACACTGTACTGATAGCTGAGCTTAAGCCTTCACTCAGAGATCCCATGCAAGAGATCATTTGCTGGGT
>NW_012142745.1:6914051-6928063 GCF_000956105.1 Propithecus coquereli
GACACAGGTTTGAACTGTGTGGGTCCACTTACATGTGGATTTTCTTCCACCTCTGCCACCCCAGAGACAGCAAGATCAACCCCTTTTTTCCCTCCTCCTCCTCTTCAGCCTACTCCACATGAAGACGAAGAGGATGAAGATCTTTATGATGACCCACTTCAACTTAATGAATAGTAAATATATTTTCTCTTCCTTATGGTTTTGTTAATAACATTATTTCTATAGCTTATTTTATTGTAAGAATACAGCATATAACACATGTAATATACAAAATATATGTTAATTGACTATGTTATCAGTAAGGCTTCTGAACAGCAGTAGGCTATTAGTAGTTAAGTTTTGGGGGAGTCAAAATTATATGTGGATTTTCAATTGTGTAGGAATCAGTACCCCTAACCACTGTATTTTAAAAATTCATATTAAAAAAAAAACACTCCAGCTATTTAAATAACTACCTCGATTCCCTGGCTCATCTATTTCCCTTAAGCTTGGTTGTTTATTCATTTACCTTGGACTTTTGCTTTCATGGTTCTGGTTTTCCACCTGTGTCTGTTGTTGATCATTGTTTGTCTTCTGTATTTAAGAATTAAGAACTGGTTAACTTTCTAAGTGGCCAGTTTGGGCCACCTTTGCGTTAGCACATCTGTTAACACCTACATCGGTGCTCGGTAGGCTGATTTTGAACTTTGTGAATATAGGTGGGGCTTCCTGGCAAGCAGACTTTGCTTTGTGAGAGACAAAGGGGAGATGGGCGTGGAAGCTGAGGACTCTACTCTGGGGTGCTCAGACCCACGGTGACAGCCTCAGTCGCCTGCCTGGCTGACTTTGCTCTGCAGCGGGGTAGAGGTGGGGGAACAGGCAAAGCCGTTCAGTGGACAGACTTCAATGAGTAACCAAATGTTTTAGCCCCTTCCTAACTCCCTTCCTTACTCTCTCTGCTTTCTGTTAAGTTTCACCTCCATGTCCAGAGCAGAGCAGCAGCCACCTCTGCTGCAGGTCTCCCCAGCAATAGTCTCTTCTCTTTTCAACTGCCGGCCACTTCAATGTATTAATACTTTCAGACACGCAAACTTGATTGATAGATCTTGTTGATAGATGCTCCCATCCCCTTCTGTTTATTGTTTTATATTCTGTGAGGCAAGGAATTGAGCACTTCACTTTCTGTCCCGTGCATTAGAGGATGACAGGGGAGAAAGGGGTTGGCATAGTTGCTAAGTGAGCCAAGCTGTAGTATTTGCTGCCCAAGGATGGCTGGTGACACCTTAGGAGATTTTGCTGCCAGCTTTGTCTGAGATGCACAGCACAGTTGTCTTGCCTTTTTTTTTTTTTTTGACATCTTCTCACATCTCAGTTTTTTCTTTACCGAATTTGTCATTTCCACCTTGTATGTTGTGGTTTGGAGTTACAGATGTTTCCAATGTCAATGAAAATGAGCTTGTGTTTCTAATTTTGATTCTCTCTCTCTCACTGGGAAAGGAGGAATTGTGTGATTGGTTTCTTAACTGTTCCATTTTAGGAGAAGAATGTTACTGTTATTTTAGTGGTGTCTCAGGTAAGAGGGGATATAAATACATATTTTTCAATCTGCTACCTAGAAATGGTACTTTTCTTTTAAATAAAATTGAAATTTCATTTTATATGTTTTCTCATTCATAAAGCCCTGCTAATCAGGAAGCATGTAGTTATAGGTGTTAGAGTACCTCCCTGATTAAAAAAAATCCTTGATGATTATTTATAACTTTCAATTGCAGGTCAACTTTGCTGCGGAAGGGTTAGCTGTGTTTTCTCTTTAAGGCCTCAGAGAAAAACAATGTTGAATTTCTATTCCCTTTGAAAACTTGAACTTCTCATGAAGTATCCCTCTTTCAATGGCAGAGATTACTTTGCTTAATCCCTACACTACAACTATCTGTTATCAGTGAAAACTGTGGGTTTTTAAGATTGCTTTAAGTAGATTTTCAATGCCTCTGGAAGTTGAGATTGTTATTTAAAAACTACCTGTTACTTACTCTACAATTTAATTTGTTAATTCCTTCATTCACTCGACTGAATTGTGTCAGGCATAGTTGGCACAGGGAACTAGCAAGACATGGTCCATGCCCATAGTCATTGATCTTGTATGTTGACAAGGTTTTTTATACACTTTTATCATTCAGTCCTCACGGTGACTCTGAGAGTATGTGTAGCTGTGATTGTCTCCATCTTACAGTTTAGACAAATGAAACTCAGTGAAGTGTGATAACCCACTCTGCATCCCATAGCCAACACCATAGCCAGGGTTTACATCCAAGTTTTTGAGATTTTTGTCTCTTTAATTTTTATTATAGCCCACCAACTGTTCTATGTTTGGTTCACACTTGTTGCTGATCACTGGGATGAGCTCAGAAAGGTTTATTTGTCTCATTTTCCATTATTATATTAACAAGGAAGATGCTATTTCATCATTTTAGATAGAACAAATATAGACTATCAATACAAGTCACCATTTGCAGAAACAATGATAACAATGTAATACATGTTTAGGAGGAGATTTGCTTATATCCATGTATTCAGTCAACTGTTAATTTTGAGCACCTACTTTGTGCCAAATATTTCAATGGAAGCTGTGGATATAATAGTGAAAGAAACAAGATATATTTCTGTCCTGTTGGAGCTTTTATTTTTGGAGGAAGAGTGGATTAAATAAATGAGTGCATAATTATTTATATGAGCATATTCAGATAAATGCTGTGGAAGATATAAATAGATGGCTGTGATACCCAAGAGGTATTTTGGGGAGTGTGGAGGAACATTTGGAAGAAAGGAGGGTTACCTACTTAGATACTGTGGTTGGGGCATTCCCTCTTATACCAAGAAAAGGGTCGGCATGCCCTGTTGAAACAAGCTCTGTTCTGGACAGTGGGGGCAGGTGGTTTCTGGTTTGTATCAGTACAGCAAATTTGCTGTATGACCTTGGACAGTTCACTTGGTTATAAGCTGCATGAGGCAGGAACTTCAACTCTGTTGATCACTATTGTGTTCTCATTCTCAGTACCTAGAACATTGTGTGGCACATTAGAACTGCACAATAAATATTTGTTGAGAGAATGAATGCAATTTAACCAATGATTATTGAAATCCTGCTCTTTGCTGGTCACAGTGCCAGGTCTCCATTCAATAATTCAAAGAATAAGGAACTTGGATTAGACAACCTGGTTATTTACTTCTGTGTCCTCAGATTCATCTCCTGTGCTTCCCTTGCTCCGTTCTGTATTACAGGAGGCTGGTCTGTAAAATTTACATTTTCCAAGTTCCTTTAACAGCCAACTTCTGGTTAGGTTTGGCAGAGAGGGAATTTTGGTGGAAAACAGGAGATCAGGAGAGCAATCATCATATATCCCCCCTGTATTTCTACTTAGTGTGGCTTCTGTAGCAGTAGTTGATACTCCTCAATTGTTCTAACCCCACCAGGCAGCTCCTACTATGTGGGTTTAGTTTCTACTGGGAAGTTCTTGGAGTCAACACTACTTTCTTTCTCTGTCCCTCCAGCCTTAGAGGGAAAGCAGCTATCTGCATCTTTCTGGGTTTTATTACCTTCCTCTGTTTGCTTGTTCAGCTCTTTATACACCTACAGAAATAGTTTCATATATTAAATTTTTTGATTGAACTACTAATATGAACGTACTGTTTTCTTGCTAGAGCCTGACTCTTTCATGCTAAAATTTCTTCCATTTTCCAAATGCAGTAACTTCATACTTGACTTCTCATTTATTATACAATGCTTTGAAAGAGAGAAATTATGAGATTGCTAAAGCTCAATATGGATTATGTTATCTCAAAACAGTGAATCCTTAAAATTTTTAATCTCTTGCTGTTAGGACAATAATAAAATTTGTACATGTATGTAATCATTGGATACTTGAGGTCTGATTATTCAATTATTTGGTAAAAGTAGGTTTTTGCATAAAGTTCTTTCTTAAGCTACACATTAAATTTTTGGAACTGATATTTAATGTACTATTAGGAAAATTGGTCAAGATTTGTTTATACTTGTTTCTACTGAAAAGAAACAAAATAAAAGACATGAGGATTTCATTGTCTAAGAGTATGTTTAGAAACTAGGTTTTGAGATATTGAAAGTTACCTTTCCCTTTCAATTACAGTGAAATATATACTACATATGCAATTTTAATTACTGCTGAAATAGTGGATTTATATAAACTGTGAAGAGAACAAAAATGAACTATTTATTTGAATTTCATTTCAAACTCCGTGGAAGCACCTACTTCCACCTACATCTTCCTTTCCTTTGGGATCACTGACAGATGATTCCCAAATGGTGCATAATGACCACCAAATGGCTAGATGCATGTGGCATTATATAGCCAAACACTTATATGGCTGATCCATCATTGTCATCGAACAGGAAGATTGATTTCACTGTGGCTCAAAACCAGAAGTCCAGTGCAATTCCTTTAGTAAGCATATTTTTAAGGCTATTTCCCTTTGCTCACCTCTTTTCATAAACACAAGTGTCGCTTTACAGGTGCACATGCTTTCAAAGAATCTAGTAACAATAAAAAAGCACTCTCCATTCAATATTGCTATTCATAGTGGCATTTCTCAACCTGGAATTCCCTCAGGGAGCGACATTTAACACTACAGTTGCATGTAGAGGAAACAGCCACGGAAGCTTCTCTTCCTTTCCAGTTGTTATCTGACAGTTCCGTGCATGAGGCCACTGACAGAGTGAAACCTAAAATGTGCTGTTGCGGGTCACAGATTTTTATTATGCCCATGTCAGCCTCATTTCCTGTTGAAGAGAGAGTGAAGAGAGTTTGCATTAGTTTACCCGGAAAAGGACTGGATCACACACACCAGGATGTGTACACTTTGATGAGGATGCCTGTGGACACCAAGATTGTCTTGTGGTTTCTTGCAGAAGCATTCTTGGCTGGAAAGGTTGGAATTAACTGTGAGTTACCCTCATAGGCTGAGACTAGGATCACGTAGATTGTAGAGATGTTCAGACTTTGCAAAGACCCTGTATTATAAAAATAATTTCGATATGTATGCTTGGATTTTAAATTTTGTAATTTTAATTTTTTATTACAGAAATTTTTAAACTTACACAAAAGTAGAGAGGATAGAATAATAAGTTATCACCAGTTTTAACAGTTAAGGACATTTTGCCAATCTTGTTTCATTTGTCCTAACCTTATTTTTTTGAATTTCTAGTGTTTTGTAGGGCAAATTTTAGGCATCATATCATATAATATGCAAATTATTATGTTTCTTTCACAGAGGTCTCTTTAAAAAGTACTTAACTTTCCTACCATTATCATGCCTAACAATTAAAAATAGTATTTTAATATCTGCTAATACACAGTCCACCTCAGTTTCCATAACTGTCTCAAAAATATCATTTAATCCTTGTATATTAGAATCAAGAGCTAATCAAAGTCCATTAATTACCATTACCCAAAAAGGTCTTGTAAGTGTCCTTTAGCTTATAAAAAGAGTTCTCCCTTCCCCCTTGTTTATTGATGGCATTTATTTCTTGAAGAAACCATGTTATTTGTCCTAGATTCTGAATTTTGGTGAGTATATCTTCCTGGTGTTTATGTTACTTTACCCCTTTTTAACCAGTAGCTAGATCTAGAGAGTTGATTAGATTCAGGGGCCATTTGGGGGTGGCAAAAATACTTTCTGGGTGGTTCTGTGTACTTTCTATTGCATCACGTCGAAAGAAACACATTTGATACTGATAGGTACATTTGGTGATGTTAATACTCTCAGTGGGATCAGGGTTAGCAAATTGTTCCATTTATTGTGAAGTTTCCCATCAAACCGTCCCATAAAAATTGCATCGGTAATTGTCTAGATCTATTCTTTCACTAGGGGTTCCAAAATGGTGAACTTTCTAATTCCGCAATTCCTTCAGCATTTATCAGGTGGTATTCTTACATACCAAAAGACTTTTCTTTATTGCTACTTGGTTTTTGAAATGCAGTTCAATAATGAGGGCAGGATAAATGCCTGGCTCTTTCTCCTTTTCACTAATCATCAGAATAATGATCTCATGCTGGCAGTCTCCAAAGATGACCAATGAAGATTTTATTTTTCTATTATTACTGTGAACTCATGGATTTTTATTTCTGTGATGTGTTCCAATCTATTGCAATCACTTTTCTCTTCAATATGCAAATTATTCCATTTTTAGCCAGAGAAATCCCCTCGAGTTGGCTTTTTTTCTCCTTTAGAAGCAATACCAATAGTCTTCAAAAATAGTCTTGATTTCTGCCCTTGAAATCTGGGGCTCCTAGAGTGCTCATTGTCACTGGGTTGTCATTGCTTCCAGGTCCTTTCACTAGACAGAGACAGGATATGCATGTATTCTAGAAAGAGAAAAATAAGCTACAAATTCATACTGATTATATTTCCGATCCAATTTGTAAGCCAGAAGAGTTCACTCAACATCTTTGATTTTACACCAGTATCTTTTTACTTCTTTGCTGAGAGCCCTGGTGCCCCCTAATATCAGGAAAAATGTATCAGATTCAGTATATGAACAGCCACATCTATGTGCATTTGACTAGTCTTTTGTCTGAAGTGGCCTTAGCAACCGCTTCTGTTTTTTCCGTGGTCCTGGGGCTGAGTTCATGTGGCTCTCACTGCGCCTAAGACCAGAGTCCGGTCGTGATGATGTGCTTGACTGTCTCCTTTCACACACAGGCGTGTCCAGGCCATCTTTTCCTATGCCTGTGTTTGTTCCTCTAGCCTCCTGTCCCAGGGCTTCCCTGTTGCAGCTGAGGCACGATATCCTGCAGGATTTGCTAATCCCCACGTAAGTGAGGGAGTGTCAGCTCCCCACGAATGACTTTGACCGATGGGAGTTAGAGAACCAGTGCTTATCTTTTCTTCTCACACTAGCCAAAGATCCAGTAGTTTCATAATGCTTTTTAAAGATGCTCTGCAAAACCCCAAATCCAATGTCTCCTAAAGTTTTGGCCAGCTTTGCAATGCATTCTCATACAGTATTGGCTCTTCCCCCTTTCTGTGATAACTTCACTCCCTCCTTCCCTCATTCTCGATTTCCTAGCATTGAGCTCATAGTAAAATGTTTACACAATTTTTTTTTTTGCCTTAGATTTTGTTTCCTAGGAAACCTAGTCTAAAACAATTTCCCAATGGCTTAATCCTGTAAAATACGTACAACAATTCCAAAATAATGATACCAAAATCATTCCCAACAAAAACTACTGAAAGATCTGTTTGAGCTCTTTTCTGTCCCAGGATATATCCCACAAGGGGTGAATACTCAAAATATGTACTTCAGCATTATTGGAAAAAAAAATTATGTGGTCATGCCAACACTTTGATGTTCAGCTAGATTGATTTGTTTGTTCTACATTTTAAACTTTTAAAAAATTATGAAACCTATTTATATTGTTACCAAGTCAAACTATGAAACAAGATGTGTGCACATCCCTGTCCTCTCCCCTCTCTTCCCTCCTTCCCTTTAGAAGTGATTTTTTTGTTCGTTTTGGTTTGGTTTATTCTTTCATATTTTTCTAGTCTTTTGCTATTGGGAACAGTGCTTCAATGGACACAGGCTAAGATTTTTATATACATTGATTTCTTGGCAAAATAATATAATGGTGGAGATCAAATACAGTGAGTGGCAGCCTGAATTTCTTATGCATCCACTCAGTTGCATGCTACTGGTGACAAATATGAAGATAAATGGATACAATGCAAAAACATATTGAGTGAGAAAAGCAAGTTGCATAAGCATGTACAGGGAAGAGGAATTATTATAATCCTCAGTGTAATACTATGTATCACCCAGATATCCTACGTAGGTATAGATATACTATATGTATGTCTACCTATTTATCTATCCACCTGTCTATCCAACTGAGAGACTCTGAAGGATATACACTAAGCACATAAAGTCATAACAGGTTGACATCTGAAGACAGAAAAAAAGGACTGAAATTGAAAATAATGAGTGAAAGGAATATATATATATCTTTTTTGCATAATAAAATAATTATAATAAAGAGCTTGGAGCCACAGTCAGAAACCCCATTTTCTCATCATTGGAGTGATGTGATAGGGCAAATGGGGATCCTGTTGATTTGTTGAGTGGCTCTTCAAAATCAGTGGTACATTTACGATGCAATGTTTACTTACCAAAAAATCGACAGTAAAATTATACCTGTGCCATTATTGCTGTATATTAATGTCCCATGTATTCAAATAAATAGTAAAAGAGAACCATGAATAGCAGAAGAATTGCGGTGGGAGGGGTGGAATTGTGAATGATTTTTTTTCTTTCTTTCTTTTTCTTTTTAGAGACAGGGTTTTGCTCTGTTGCACAGGATGGAGTACAGTGGTGTGATCATAGCTCACTGCAGCCTTGAACTCCTGGGCACAAGCAATTCTCCTGCCTCAGCCTCCTGCATTGTGAATGATTTTTAATGCCCCCTCTTTTTGTTCAGATAATGTTTTGGTTGAACAAAAACATTCTAAAATAAATGCAGGTGTCCACCCTCTTATTCTCTTGAAAGTGACCCAAACTAAAAAGAGAATAAAAAAATATACGTGTGTGTGTGTGTGTGTGTGTGTATACACACACACTTCATTTTTCAATGAACCTAAGAGATATTGATAAACATGCCAATAGTATATGAATAAATTAAATAGAAGCCTGATAAAAATCACACCAAATATCAACTCAAAATTAAAAACAAAAGCAAAAACAAATAGTGGATGGTGGGAGAACTAATGAGAAGCAAGTTTGTCTCCTAGAACCTGAAAAAGTTCTGGAATTGTGGTCACTGTGTGTTGTAGAAGGTGAGAGTAAAGTAAGAACATGTTTTACAGAGTAGATGAATTGAGTGCAAAGACTTAGCTATATATTTTTTAAAAATTAAATGAAAATAAAGAAGACAATTTCTAAATCTGAGAGAAATGATAATACTAAGAACTTATTACATGTCAAGCACCATTTTAAGGACTTATGTGTTTTGACCTAATCCTCCAGTAATCTTATGAGGTATGCACTGCTGTTACCCCCGTTTTCTATGTATGAATAGCTTGTTCTATGTCACTGCTGAATAGAATTCAATTGTATAGATCGACCACAGTTTGTTCATCCATTCACTAGGTGGCTGTTTCCAGTTTTTGGCTACTATGAATAAAGCTGCTATAAATATTTACCTACAGAGTTCTACAGATCTGCATTGATTTTAAAATTCTCATTGAAGTTTCAAGATCCAAGAAAAGGCAAAGCAATTCAGAAGAGCAAGTAAAGGAACTTTATTTATTAGAAGTCTAGATTTATTTTTAAGGCCTATTAAGGTAATGATTTTTCCGTAAGAATAGGTAACTACTGGCTGGGCGCGGTGGCTCACGCCTGTAATCCTAGCTCTCTGGGAGGCCAAGGCGGGCGGAAACCAGCCTGAGCAAGAGCGAGACCCCGTCTCTACTAAAAATAGAAAGAAATTAATCGGACAACTAAAAATATATAGAAAAAATTAGCCGGGCATGGTGGCGCATGCCTGTAGTCCCAGCTACTCGGGAGGCTGAGGCAGAAGGATCGCTTGAGCCCAGGAGTTTGAGGTTGCTGACGCCAGGCACTCGCTCTAGCCAAAAAAGAATAGGTAACTACTGTAGAACAATAGAAAAGACCCCTAAAGAGAACAATAGAGATGTATATATAGGAAATTATCATATGAACAGAAAGCATATAAATCAGTGGAGAGAATGCACAAAATATGTGTATTTGGTGTGATGCAAGCAATTTTTTTATTTGAAACAGTAAAAACAATATATTCTGAATGAAATCGCTATAAACATCTGTATATAGGCATTTCTATGAATATGAGTTTTCATTTTTTGGAGTGCTGAATTGTCTGGTAGATATACATTTAACTTTAGAAGGAGCTGACAGACTGTTTTGCGAGGCAGCTGTACCATTTTGCATTTGCACCAGTTTATGAATGAGAGCTCTTGCTGTCTTTCCTCCCTGGGACTTGCAATTGTCAGTTTTTCTTTTTTGCCATTTCAATAGGTATGTAGTGACATTTCATTGTGGTTTTGATTTACATTTCCCTGGTAACCAGTGACGTTGGCCCTCTTTTCACAGTCCCATTTGTTTATCACTGTGTGTTTTCTTTAGTGAAGTATCTATTCAAATTCTTGCCCATTGTAAAAACTGGGTTGTTTTCTTTTTATTAAATTTCAGGAATGTGTTATGTATCGTACACATAAGTACTTTTTGAGATATGTGTTTTTTCCCTCTGTTTTATGACTTGTCTTTTTATTCTCTTAACTATGTTTTTCTCAGTGCAAAAAGTTTTTAAGTAGGATAAAGTCCAATTTACCAGTATTTCTTTATGAATCATGTTTTTGTTATCATATCTGAGAAATCTTTGCCTAATCCATGATCAAAAAATATTTCTATGTTTATGTGTTTTAAGTTTTATGTTTAGATCTATGATCTATTTTGAGTTATTTTTCTATAATTCATGAGATATGGGTCCATGCTCATTTTTCTGCATATGGATAACCAATTGTACCAGCACCGTTTTATTGGAAAGACTGTCCTTCTTCCATAAAGTTGCTCCATTAAAGTTTAAAATCAATTGGTCATGTGTGCTTGGGTTCTATTTCTGGATTCCTTCTTCTGTTCCTATGATCTCTGTGTCTAACCTTTTACTAATATCACACTGGTTTGAACTAAGTCCTTAAATCAGACGGATTAGTCCTCTCATGTTTTCTTTTTCAAAATGGTTTTAGCCCAGTAGTTTCAGGCACCCTTCCTTCTGACCCTCACCCGATCTATGTTTCTCTGCTCGGACTTGGGGGGCGGGGGTCAAGGGCAACATACGTAACCTAAACATCTGTACCCCCATAATATGCTGAAATAAAAAAAAAATTGTTTTAGCCATTCTAATTCCTTTGGTGCTCTAGAAAAGTTTCAGAATCAGCTTGCCGAATTTTGCAAAAAAGACTGTTAGAATTTTGATTGGGATTACTTTCAATCTGTAATAAGTTTGGGGAAAACTGATAATAATATTGAATCTTCCAATCCATGAGCATGTTATATTTCTCTATTGCTTGAGTCTTTCATTTCTTTCCTCCATGATTTCTTTGTAGTTGTCAGCATAAAAATCCTCCATGTATTTTGTTAAGTTTATCCCTAAGTACTTCATGATTTTGGTGTTATTGCAAGTGTAACTTTTAAAAAAATTTAATTTCCAATTCTTCACTGTTGTTATATAGAAATACAATAAATTTCTATATATCTAGTTTTATACTAATGTCTCCAAACTCAATTATTAGTTTAAGTAATTATTTCTGTAATGTCTCTCCTCCCTCTTACTCTTTCTCCTTACCTCACTCCTTCCTTCCTTCCTTTCTTACTTGCCTCATTGCTAATTCTAGAACCTTCAATATGATGTTTAATAGGAGTGGTGAATGTTAACATCCTTACTTTATTCCAGACCTTAGAGTAAATGTAGCCATCTTTTATTAATACCATTAAAACTGTTATCTGTGAGTTTTTTGTAGATAATGTTTAGTAAATTAAAGCTGTTCATTTCTGTATCTAGTTTGCTGGTTGTTTTTAATATGAATGGATGTTGAATTTTGTTAGTGTATATTGGCAATACATATTACATTAAATGATTTTAGAATGTTGAAAATACTTGTATTTATATTCATGAAAGATAGTAGTCTGTGTTTTTCTTTCCTTGTAATTCCTTAATCTAGTTTTGGAATCAGGGTAATCCTGGATTAATAAAATGTGTTAGGAAATGTTCTCTCTTCCTCTTTAATCTTGAAGATTCTGTGTAAAATAGGTATTATTTCTTACTTAAGTGACTGTGATGGGTCTAGGTATGTTAATTTTTGTATTTGTCCTGCTTAGGTTTTTCTAACATTCTTAGAACTATGGCTATTGCCTTTCATTAATTTTGGACAATATTGGTCATTATACTTTAAACTATTTCTTTTCTGTTCAATTCTCTATTCCTTCCCTTTTGGAACTCCAGTTATGCATGTGTTGGGCTGTGCAATGTCGTTCCATAGATCTTTGGCTCTGTCACTTGTTCACTTTCTGTATGTGTGTGTTTCAGTTTGGATAATTTTCTGTTGACATGTCTTCAAGTTTCCTGATTCTTTCCTATGTTGTATCCCATCTGCTGATGAGCCCATCTAAAGACTTTTTGTTAATCTCTGATATCACGTTTTCATTTTTAGCATTTTCCATTTGATTTTTTTTCTCATTGTTTCTGTCTGAATTTCCCCATTTGTTCATGAATGCTTTCCATCTTTTTTCATTAAACTCTTTAGCATTTTTTTTATAGGTTTTTAAATTCTTGGTATGATATATCTAAAATCTAGGCCAGCACTTTCTGGTTGTCTTAATGCCTTTATTATTTAACAGTGGCTATTTTGTATCTGTGAGTGTGTGTGTGTGTGTGTGTGTGTGTGTGTGTGTGTGTGTCATGATTTTGGAGAATGCCAAACATTGTGTGGAAAAGAGCCATATAGACGAGGTCAGTAATAGTTACTCCTGGAAATGAGCATGCTTGTCTATTTTGTCAATTGTTCAGCTGTGTTTCGGTTTTGTTGTCACTATAATTACTTTGTGCCACATATTTCAAATTTCTCTAGTGGTGGACTGCAGCTTCCTTATGCTTACTGTGAGGCCTGGAGCATCAGGGTTTTTCTCTCTGTCCTTTTAGCAGATCCCACATGGCTGTAGCATAGAGAGGCTCTTTCTCTGTGCTTCTGCCTTCTTCCACCAAGAGCAAGACTGTTCTTGTTTATTAATTACTGCAAGACTCATGTTATGGCAGAGGAATTGTCTGATTTCTCCTACTGAGCTCCTGTGTTCCTAAGCCTCAGGAGACATGATTTTTTTTTGCATTTCTGATCCTTCCTGCCATGGTAACAAAACTGTACTCCTAATAGTAGGGTCTTGGTGACAGCACATTTCCTTCCTTTTCTCCGTCAGCAGCAGATCCCTAATTTATATCTGTGCAGTATCTTACACATAGGCTGGTTTTCTTCCACTCCTTTACTGATGGATGCTTTTTGCCTCTACCCTTCTCCTATTAGTAGCCAATCTTTGCTTAGCACTGGGGCTGGAGAATTTCTACCCCCTGCCCATAAGCAGATGGTCTTTTCTTTATGTGAAAGGAGGGTTTAGGATTTGCCTTAGTCTGTTCAGGCTGCTATAATAAAATACAATAAACTGGGCAGCTTGAAAACCACAAACATTTATTTTGAATAGTTCTGGAGACTGAAAAGTCCAAGATCTATTGGACCATGGTGCTGGCAGAGTCAGTGTCTGGTGAGGGCCTGCTTTCTGATTCGTAGATGGTGCCTTCTCCATGTGTCCTCACATAGTGGAAGGGACAAAGCAGCTGTCTGGAGCCTCTTCTATAAGGGCACTAATCCCATTCACTAGGGCTCTGTCCTCAGGACCTAATCACCTCTTTAAGGCCCCACTTTCTAAAACCATAATCTTGGTGATTAGGATTTCAACATATCAATTTTTGGAGGACACAAACATTCAGATCATAACACGGCTCATTACTGTCCTATGGAGGCAGCTTGGTACCTGATTATCATGGTCACATCTGCACCACTGAGGATGTCTCCCTCAGTCTCCTGCCTTGCCCATCTAATGGGAGAGAGCTGGCGAGTGAACGTGGACGCTACATCTTGAGTCTGGGGCTCCCAGTATCTAAACTGTCCCACTAGCCCACACTTAGCCTTTAAGAATTTATTAATGTTTCCATTATTTTTTTTCTTAACTGTTTTTATGGCTGACTCCTTTTTCTCCACAGCTGCATCTGAGATGGAACAGTTCCTGTGTCCCCTCTCTTTTCAGAAGGGCTTGGACCCTTTGGCATTCAGTTCTTCTATTTGCCTTGAGACATCAGCTCTCTGATGGACTTACAAAATGGTTTGGTGGGGTGGGGAACCTGCGGCCTCAAGGCCACATGCGG
>NW_012142745.1:6931578-6936935 GCF_000956105.1 Propithecus coquereli
TGGAGGTCCACAGTTTCAGTTGATCCTCTAGATCAGTCCTTTGTGACCTTAAGGGCATCTTGATTTGTGTTTGGTAGGAGAATGTAGATTCATAGCAATAAGTGGCTAAAAAGCAAAAAAGCATTTTTCGGGCATGTTGTTGAAGGCGTGGGTATTCTATTGCATTTTTCCATATTTCAATTGGATCTTTCTTAGCATCAAACAATCACTTTAAAATGTCATCTACTCAGAGCTCAGTTCCATCTGTAGTTCTTTAAGTGCCTTCGTGATATCAACTAGGAGAGGCTGAAATGCTAATTTGAGTGTGATGTCATGATTCTCAAAGTCAGTGAAGCTTTCATTGTATTCTCCAATTAATAGGGCTATAACAGCTGCATATTCTTCAAATGATTTGCATATATCATGCTGCTCATAAATGACCTTTGCTAACTGGGAAAAGTTATCATCCAAAATTTCCTTTTGAAGGAGATATGTTTTGAAAAGAGACAGCCTTTTTAGAAATGCTTGGATTTTTTGCTGTATATCACATATAGATTTAGTTTTATCTTGCAAAGAAATATTCAAGTCATTTTGATTTGAGATGATACCACACAGAAATGCTGCATTCCTATAGAAATCTTCTTTCAATAATTCACATTGCTGATTCTGTTCTTCATAAAATTTAACTATCTGTTCTTGCTGAGATAAAATTTTGGCTAATACCTGTCCCTGCAATAGCTAGTGCACTTAGAATGATATGGTAAATCCACACTGAATACCTCATTTTTCAACTCTAGCATGTTACAAAAATGAAGTGCCATGTTGCATTTGCACGAATATAGTTAACAGTGATTATAACTTATTGAGAAGTGTCACTTAAAATAGTAGCTTTAGCACAGAGATTTTGCTGATGCAAGATACAATAAAATGAGAGTATCTGGATCTGTTAATAGTTCTTTTTTTTATCTATAAACCCTTCATGTTTTTCTGTGATGGATGGTGCACGGTCTATACATACACTCACTAAATTTACCAAGTTCGGTCCCACTTCACAACATTTATCTTGAAAGTTGTTGGAGATATTCATTCCCTGTGTTCTATTCACAAGAGTGCCCAAAGCAAGTGGTTGTTCATAGCAAAGAAAGTCTGTTATGACCTGAATGAATATAAAACCTGTGCCGAGTCAGTACTATCAGTTGATTTATTCAAAGTGATTGAATAATATATATTTTCCTTTTGAAACATTGCATAAAGTTGTTCTGTTAAGTTGAAGGATAATTCATGCTGCTGATCACTTATGGTTCTCCTTGAAAGAGGCAGTTGTTGGTATTAATACTTTGAAACGTTATTGGGGTCTGAGCATCCTACAACTTTGACAATGCATTCTTTCATAATTTCTACATCATTGGATGGCTTCCTTTTTTCCTGAGTTTATAAGCTACTTTATAAGTTGCTTCAGTGGCATTATTTCCAGTTCTTATTGCTGCTCAAAAGAATTGTCTTTGCTTTTGCTTTTCATCTTTTAATTTCTACAATACGACCTTTCCTGCTTCTCCTTTTAATTTAAAATATTTGTAGTCCTTATGAGTGTAACAATGCTGATGAGCACTGAATTTCTTTAATGTTGAAAATTGCAGTATCACAAAGCAAGCAGAACATCTTATCTTTCGTAGGAACAAGATAATATTGCAATTCCCGATCCTCATTAAAAAATATGTTTTCTTCCTTCAGTGTTCTCTTGGTCTTCTTTGACATGATGGGCTGTTAAGCAGACAGAATTAAAAAATACTATCAAGCTGTGCAACTATTACAAATTCCACTTCAAACAGAAACACAGTGCACCATTGTCAAAAGGTGATAACAGACTGGTGTACTTGACACCCATAAACTCTCACCAACCAGCCTCAAGCAGTAGGGGCGCCAGTCACGCAGGGGAAGTTAGAACTAAATCATGAGCATAGCAGCCGTCAGTTTAGCCCTTATGGCTTACTAATGTTCTAATTGTGCTGGTCAATCTGGGAGGATTATTTCATTTAAACTTATTTTATTCTCTGGTATTTTTAAATACACTCATTTAAAAAACAAAATAAGAATGTAAAAGATGAACAAAAATGTATTAATAAAAATAAAAGTATAGGTTCTGTAAAACTCAGATTCAGTCAAAATGCCATACTTAAGACCTAGAAGACCACAGGTTCCCCACCCCTGGAATAGATCTTTCCCCAAAATACCACCTTTCCTATCCTCTGGCCAAAGATTATGAATACTTACTTTACACAATGGTCTTTTCCCTGTTGATACATAAACATTTCAAGAAATTTCACTTCAGGCTGTTTATCTGTCATCCATTCATTAGAATAAATGATGTCAGGTGTTTTCTTAGGAATAAGTGGTAGGAAATATATGGTTCTATAAAAATATAGCACCAAAGTAAAAATTTACCTCTATTCCTATTTCATAAATTAGTTGCATTCAAGCAAACTATCTTTAAAGACTAAAATTTTGCATTTTGATTAACATGTCTTATTTTTTAAAAACTTTATAAAACTTTAATATTAACATCTAGCTTTTGTTTGTGGAACCATAGTGCCATTTTTAATTCTTACCCATAATTACCAGAATACATTAAAGTAAAATTTATATTCTTGATAAAATATAAGACTGTTGTATGATTAATATTACAGATGTTTCTGTCTACTCTCTCCACTGCTTATTTTAGTTTAACCACTACTTTCTAATGTACTTAATGATACATCAGCTAATCATGGTTTATTCTTAAATCAAGCTTTTTAAAAAAGTGATAGCATAAATTGAGCACAAATAGAAAGGAGAAAAAAGTTAGAAAGTCTCATATTGACATGTTAATGATTGTTGACACTATTCATTGCATTGAGCTCTCAGAAATGGTGTTGGTACCACAGGTTTCTGCAAACTCCTGTCCTTCCTAGTCTGTCCTTTTCCTTTTCCACTTTTACATCTATTTTTTATTTAGTAGGTCATGTGACTATCTCTGTCTGTTAAAATGCACATTCAATTCCTTCTCAATACGTAGGAAACAGCCAGTGCTGTCACAGAGTAAGTATTACTTTGTTTTCACGTGCTCCTTGCTCTTCTGTCATAATCACAAATTCCCAGATTTGTTTTGAAATTATGGAGAATTCAAGTTAGATTATGAATCTGTGTTCTGGTTTCTTGCTCACTTCCTTGACTCTTTCCCATAAGAAAATCTCAGTCTTTCATCCCTCTATTCAAGTGTCCGGCGCTTATCTGCCTGGTCTCCCGCACGTTCCTGCCCAGTCCCAGCTGAAGACACTGCTTCCTGCTTTACAGAGAATGCAGGCCCTCCCAGGCATGCATTGCCTTGCATGTCAGCCTCTGCCTCTGCAAATGGCTTCATATTTGTGTCCTTGCTTTCTTACCATTTCACGTTTTTAAAAATACCATGTCATAAGCCCCATCTCTCACATCTCTCTGAGCAGGACGTTCTCATTTGTTTTTGTACCTTAGGGCTCGTCTCTATACTGAGGACTCTTTAGATAGTCAGGAATTTCATGGAATGGATGAGTGAATACTAGGCAGTGTTGGATAATACTAGACACGAATAATCAAAAGTAAACTTAAAGATAGAAATTATTTTGACCTCTAAACAGGTAAATTAAAGAAACAGTTTTTGAATAGGGTGTTGCAGGTACTTAAAGCAAGTGAACAGATTGTATTTGTTATTGCAATTATAATTGCACAAACAACTGTCTGTCCAAACACACCCTGACCTCAAGTAAATGTGATTTCTATGCCTTCAAATCAATTACAGAGAGATTTAGGTTATTGTTTTAGTTTTTACAGGACTAAGATTAATTGTAATTATGATTTAAGAAAATGTGGTCTAGAGATACTTTCAAATGTGATTGATGATTTCTATTTACACTGGCATTGCTATGAAATCACATGGAATATAAATTGGTCATATTAAATTACCTAACAATTGCATATGTACAATAATTTTTCTGAAATTTCAATGTATTTCTTATGTTGAGAAAGAAGGGGAGTTAATAATAATAATAATTAATTCTTAAGGTGCATTCAAGATTTATTCAAATGGTGCTAGTGAGCTAGAAAATTTTCTGCTTTACATTCACTTTTTCAAGATCAAAAGAGATTTGCTAAATTATATTGTAAAATAATGTGTTCATAGCAAAATAATATGCATTCATAAATGAATTGGATAATTCAGAAAAGTATATAAAAAAAGAAAATTAAAAAGGCCTCCAATATGGCCACTCAGAGATGACCACTGTAACTATTTTTACATACAATCTTTCTGATTTATTTCTATACACACTTTTGAATATATTTTATAAAAATGAATTTATGCCATGTTAAGTATTTTGTAAATTTCATTTTTTAAACAATATGCTAAGAGTAGCTTTCCATGCTAAAAGTGTAAGTCCACATTATCACTTTTAATGATTCCAAAGCCTTCCACTGATGGAAGCACAAAAAATGTATTCAGTTTCTTGTGACTGGCCCATTAAGTTTTAATTATACTACCAATATAAAAATGTCATGTAAAAATTTCAAAAATACATTTATCTTTTTACATGTTTGATAATTTTATTAGGATTAACATCTAAAAGTAGAATTGAAAATTCAAAGGGAATATACATATTTAAGGATCTATGACTGTGTGTGTGTGTGTGTGTGTATGTCTAGCCCAAGTATTGTGATTTCATCCAGCCAATTGGTCAAAGAATGGCATATTATGCATTTTGGGCCAATGAGCATAAGGAAAGTTGGCTGAGACATTTTAAAATTGTTTCTGCACTACAAACTATTCATGAAATAAAACTTTACTTCTGTCTCTAGACTTGAATGTTGATGTCTGAAACCATGGTAGCTTTAGGACCACAAGGAAACCAGCCAATGAGGAGTGACATCCTCTGAGCATGGCACAGCCGTAAAGATGGAAGGAACCTAATTATGTCAATAGCCAGTGAATTAACCAACCCTGAACTCACTTTACTTCCATAGTTTGGTTATTTAATTAATAAAAACCCTTCAGCCTAATGCAGAGGTTCTCATATTGTGAGAACCTGAGGGGTCCCTGAAACCTTTTTGGAAAGTCTATGAATTCAAAACTATTTTCTTAATCATACTAGGATGTTATTTGCCCTTTCACCGTCTTTCAGAGTATACTGAGGAGTTTTTCAGAGGCCAGGTGATGTGCAATATGGCAACAAATTGAATGCAGAAGCAGATATGAAAACCCAGCTGTCTCCTATTAAGCCAGACATTAAAAGATTAGTAAAAATGTAAAATGATTCCACTCATTATAATTTTTATTGTTTTAGAAAATGTTTTTATAAAATATGTTATATATG
>NW_012142745.1:6939216-6940488 GCF_000956105.1 Propithecus coquereli
AAATATGCCATTTTAAATTTATCTTTTAAAAACAAGTATTAACAGTTAAGAACAATAGTACATTTTTGGGGGTCAAAGTAATCATTTAATTTCAGTATAAAAATTAATTTCATTTGCTGAGTACTATGGCCTTCTTTTTAAGTACTATGGCCTCTTCACTATCCTAATGGAGTAAAGAGATGAGTTGAGAATAAAAGTGTTAGTGCGACTTGGAAAGTGCCTTTATGGCAGCATCGAGCTCGAATAATTCATTTGCTTTCATTTTAATTCCTTGCACATGGTAGGGGATGCATTTACTTAACAGTGCCAAAGGAAATAAAATTATACACAAAATGATTATAATTACAACACGTTTTAATAATAAAAAGTGAGTCATCATGTACGTGCTTCATTGGGAACTCAGGAGTGAGCCCTTTCTTGATGGGTACAGTCAGGGTAGTGACTAAGTTCTCATAACAATGGGCCTCAGATACAGAGGAAGTATTTATTTCTCTCTCACTGGAGAGTCATGAGGTGACTGGTCCAGACCAGAAGGGTGGCTCTGCTCCATGACCAACGTCTTTCATCTTACCGCTTTGCCGTCTCCTAAGGCACTCGTCTCATCTGCATGGTTGAGACTGGGTCACCAGCGTGCCTACAAAAGGGGAGAGGCGCCGTGGCAAGTGCCCTGTATTTTAGGTCGAAGACCACCCAGAATTTACAACCATCACTTGTATTCGATCTCATTGATTTTAACTAATCATAACTACACATCGCCTTAAGGTAAGCTGGGAAATGCTGTCTGTAAATTGGCAGCCATGTGTGAGCTTAAGCCTTATTACTCTGGGTGAAGGAGAGAGTGAATTTTAAAGGATAATTAGCTGCTGCCATCATGCTGATATTAGAGAGTCCTTGGTATACATTTTTTTTTCACATTGCTTTCTCTCTAAAGAGGCACAAAATATCCTCAGTTAACGGAAGAGTACCTTGTATTCTTTCACTTTCTAAATATTTTACCTACTGTGTGGATAGTAATGTGCTAAGAAGTGTAAGAGATACGAAGAAAACTAATGTAAGTGTTATAAAGTTTGGAAAGTTGGTTAGTTATCATCACACGTAACGCTTATCATTCACATGTGTAGTGTGCTGGTGGTGTTATATTGCATGTGCGGGATCTCCACCAGTGGTGTTATATTGTATGTGCGGAATCTCCACCAGTGGTGTTATATAGCATGTGCGGAATCTCCACCAGTGGTGTTATATTCCATGTGCGGAATCTCCACCAGTGGTGTT
>NW_012142745.1:6940548-6942586 GCF_000956105.1 Propithecus coquereli
TATGGGATTGTCTTAGTTTGTTCAGACTGTTATAACAAAACATCATAAACTAGGTTGCTTATAAACAATAGAAATTTATTCCTCAAAGTTCTGGAGGCTGGGAAGTCCATGATCAAGGTGCTGACGGATTTGCTGTCTGGGGAGGGCTTGCTTTCTTGTTCATAGATGGCACCTTCTGGCTGTGTCCTCACATAGTGGAAGGGGCAAGGTAGTTCTCTGGGACCCCTTCTATAAGGTCATGAAGGCCATTTGTGAAGCCTCTGGCCTCATGACCTAATCGCCTCCCGAAGAGCTCATCTCCTAATGCCACCACATTAGGGATTAAGTTTCAACGCATGAATTTTGGGAAGACACAAACATTCAGACTCTAGCAGGGATCCTGAGACCAAAGTTTCTGAGAACCACTGGTCTAAGCCAATGCTGCTCCATTGTCTGCTGACAGTGAATAAGATAGAATTGTCTTTTTTGTTATTGTTGTTTATACAATAAACAATGTTATTATATTATTTGACAACAAATAATGATTGTTATTATTTTTGAGGGAGGTGGTGGTAGAGGTGCAATCTATTGCTTTTGCCAGAACGATTTTAGAATTTTAATTTATCCTTAAATGAAAGAATATTAATTCTTTCAGAAATGTTCCCAGGCTGTGAAATGATGAAGCATTTCTTTCCTCTGTCTCTTTTTCATTATTTCCCCCATTAATTTTGCCTGGAATACACAAATCTCTTTCATCTGCACACAAGTTTCTTTTTTCCTTTCATAAAAGGTTTTATTTATTATTTTATTTTATTTTTACTTTCTGCTTGTTAACTTTTATTGACTCCTGAGTTTTTCTCTATATTTTCCCTTTTCTTTTCTCACACCATTGTTTTTTTTTCCATTCTGAAAGGATTGCTCACATTTATTATCCACAATATTGATTTAATTTAAAATAGCCTAAATTCTACTTCAGTTTAGTTTGTTGTTCCTGTATTTTGTCTTTAATATTTTTGAAATATTTCTTTATCTCATCCATCTCCTGTTAAATGTTATCTTATTTTCTTTCCTACTCCTTGGATTGTTTTACAAGGACAATTTCTGATTGTATTTTATGGATGTACCAGCTTCTACTGGATCCTTCAGTGCCATTGTTATTTTGTGTTATAGCATTTTTGCCTAGATCCCTATTTTTATGATATCTCCCATTTGTCTGTCTTATTCATCATTAAACAAGGAAAAATCTATCCAGACTTGAGTGTAAGAAGAGAGATCAAGGGATTGCTCATTGTTGGCTACCTGTCTCCTGACTGTGTGATTTTATCTGCTTCTCAATTTATAGCTGGAATGTGGGGCAGGCTGGTGCACTCACTTCAACTTCTAATGGAACCAGAATGGCATTTACTTCTGTCCTGAACAGTGGTCTTCTCCTTGTATCTCCGTAGTGTAGTCTTCTGGAACTCTGGGCCAGACGAAAAGCATCCTATATTCTTGAACATTCTAGAACATGCCCTGTTTTCAGTGACAGCTCCACATCCAAGTACTTCACCTCTGGGGTGACCACCCACAAAATACACTGTAACATTGTTGTTTTTCTTTTGCTTTCTGCCCCAAAACTCTAGAAGAAACATTAGTATTTCGTTGACAATTCAATTTGTGAGTGGAGCACACCCTATCTTTTCCTTTGAAAGTCTCATACAAATATTACCTTTAACTTTGAAGTGTGCTTAATGGTATCAAGTTATGAAGACCTTTTTACTTTCTTAGAGAAATGTTTATCCTTGAATGATATCAGTAGTGAAATTGTTTAGGCTTAGTTACTTTTGTGACATCCATTTGATTTCTTTAAATGTATAACATTACACAAATAATCTCTTAGGCTAATCGGCAGGAAAGTAGGATCTTTGATTGGTGATAAAATCAGTACTAGAAAGTTATTTCACCAATTTCTTTGTCCTGCTCAGGTCTCTTAGGTATATTTTATTCAATTACATGTGTGGTTTTCAGACCTTCACATGATTCAATCTGAATAATGATGTTCAAATGATTTTACTTCAAT
>NW_012142745.1:6943777-6958938 GCF_000956105.1 Propithecus coquereli
TATAGCATGTGCGGAATCTCCACCAGTGGTGTTATATTCCATGTGCGGAATCTCCACCAGTGGTGTTATATAGCATGTGCGGAATCTCCACCAGTAGTGTTATATTCCATGTGCAGAATCTCCACCAGTGGTGTTATATTCCACGTGCGGAATCTCCACCAGTGTTGTTATATTGCACATGCGGAATCTCCACCAGTGGTGTTGTATTGCACGTGCAGAACCTTTGCAATCAGGATCAACTTCAACAGCTCTCTGCTGAATCCTTCATGAAAAGAGTGAGACCCCATGACTCACAGACCCTGTATGATATACTCCAGGACTCAGATTTTAAACGTGAAAAGTATATTTGCCATAAACATTCAGTGCCAGCTTGTTAAATATTATGAAGGGAAGATTTTCAATCAAACCTCTAGCAAAGTGGCATCTCAGTTAGAAGTGAACGTGCAACTCCATAGGGAGTTGCAACTCCATCAGGTCTTTCCTGATACAGTGATACCATTTAGAGCCCTGATGGGGTTGATAATAGAGTCTAAAAAAGTAAAATCACACCTCTGGGGAGAGAGAAAAGAAATGAACCTTTATATTTATTTTCATGAGCAAGTCAAGACCTAAAACTAAAATTATTATCATATTAAGGAATGTAGGAAAATCAGCAAAATCATGATCCCTTCACTCAATAATTTCATTGACAAATCTTTCTAAAGGGAAGCTTGCTGGGACTTTCTCTAAAACAAAGATACCTTCAGAAGAAGACAGTTCTGAAAACGTAATCCACCACTTTTGCAGGGATATAACCTAATTTGTATCAAGGCTTGAGGTATGTAGTGGATGTTCCTTAGGCCTGAGTGTCAAGAGACTTGACTCTGGGAGGTGACCATGGGCAAGTTATTTAATGTCTTTAGTCCTCTTGCTTCATTTGCAAAGTGTGGTGGCTGTGCTGCTGGGTGTGTGGATGAGGCGGAGAACTCAGGGGTAGCTCAGGTCCCTCATATTCTCTTCTCTTCTGCTCCTGATGTTTTTTTTGTGAACATCTCTATACTATTATTTTTCTTCTGTATGGTGTAGATTTTGCTGCATAGAAGAAAGATTGGGTCTAGGCTCTTTGCCCAGCACCCAGTAAAGTTTTACATGGGAGGCATGATAGCATGTTGATGAAGAGTGTGGGCCTCTCCACTTGCACTGCCTGGATCTAATTGTGACTTTTATTAGCTGTGTGACCTTGGTCAAATTACTTAACCCCTCTAAGTCTCATTGCCCTTAAATTTAAAATGGAGAACATAGTAATACTGACCTCATGGGTTTTGTGAACATTAAACGATGTAATCTATGTAAGGCAATTAATACAGCATCTGGCATTTAGTAGGTGTTTCAACAAATATTTTTATTACACGCAATTCTGATATTAATAAATGTTTTCTAATGCATTTGGTAATGATGAAGCACTGTTTTTAAACTGGAGAATTTATTACATGTCATAAAGGAGCAATATTAGTAGTTCCTGGAGAATTAAGGCTGCAGAAAAGAAGTTAGACTCTCATTTTTCTCTGGGAGCGATTGTAATAGATTAAAAGGGTCTGTGTGCACTTGTGAGCGCCTAAGGCAACATGCCTTACATTCCTGACTTCTGCAAGTTGCTAGTTAGCTGGAGAGAGCTAGAAAAAGCAGAGAGGTCAGAGTCAAAGGAGCCCAGGTTTTCATCCCAGCAGTGACTGACTTATTGAGGCAAGTAACTTCTCATAGCATCAGTTGTCTCATTTCTAAAATAGAAATAATATTCCCTGAGAACTAAACGAGATAACCCTAAAATGCCTGGCACAGAGAAGGGGCTCAATATAATTTGGTTTCCTTCTTCTTTCCTCTTCTGTGCCATTGTCTAGTAGGTAGATCATTAACCTTTGAAAAACAATATTTGAATAAACACCAATAAGACCTATTAAATTAATTTAGGAACAGGTTTTTTTTTTTTTTTTTAGTTTCTTACTTTTGAAGTAACTCAAACTATTTTTAAAAATTTACATATACTCTCTTTGGGAGACTGAGGAGGGAGGATCACTTGAGGCCGGTAGTTTGAGACCAACTTGGCAACATAATGAATATCTATAAAATAATAATAATAATAGCTGGACCTGGTGGCACATGCCTGTAGTCCCAGCTACTTTGGAGGCTGAAAGCGGAGGATCACGTGTTGGAGGTTGCAGTGTGCTGTGATTGGGCCACTACACTCCATCCTGGACAACAGAGCAAGGCCCTGTCTCTAAAAAATAATAATGATAATAATAAAAATCTACTAACACTTTATATAACCAGAATTATATAACTAGAATATCCTCAAGCTCTCCTAAAATAGGGAATTTTTCTTTCTTTTTTGTAAAAATGATGTCTCACTCTGATATAAATATGAGAAATTCAGTCTCCTTTTAACTATTGCTGGAAAATTTCAGAGGTTGATTTCATATCATGTTTGTGGTCTGTTATGCTGGACTTTTGTCCCCAGGAGCTCTTGGTCTCCTTGATAGCACCTAGCCATCTCCTGGCCATATCTTCCTAGTGATCCAGTCTTCTCTGGACCCTTCCTTCTGTCCCAACATAGCCATAACCCCTTGTCTTTAATCCTTAAGGTTGCATTAATGTAAGACGAGAATGCAATTAGTGGTTGATAAGCCTTTACTGAATACCAGAGGGTGGCAAAGAGCAGGAAATTACATGCTGTGAAAGTCATTAAAATCAGATATCAGACATCTTTGTTTCTGAAGTCCAACAGCTGAATGTCATCACAGGGAGACCATTACTTTCGCTGTCTCCTTCGCTTGGCCAAGGGCCCCCTTCCAGGTAGCTGTGGCTGGTCCTCATGTAGTGCCACCTTCTTTTTCTGTCTCATCAGTTCCCAACTCTCGGTGCCCATGACTCCTGTTCCTCCAGCCCACCCACAGGAAGACCCCAAATCATTTTTGCATTAAATTAACAGCTTGACTGTAAAAGGATGCCCTTCCTCTTTCTTTAAATTTCATTCCACAGAGCAGCTGAACCTGCTCTGTTCTCACTTCTGCATTCGAGGTTTTGCTGCAGTCCCTGCTTTCTACAACCGCAGCTCTCAGGGCAACCCTTTCTCTCCTCCAAATGCAGAAATGGTAGCCATCAGGGCGCACACGTGCACACTTGCCATTTGGATTCATGTCACTCTTTACATTCTATGGACTATAGGCTTTCAGTACTCTACATGCTTTCGCATGCTGTTATTTAAGCATCTTCCCTCTTAAACCTGTTATGCATTAAAAACAGACTTTAAAATGAAAGGTTTTAAAAGTTCTGAAAGTTTAAGTACCTTGTCCAAGGATTAAAAAAACCAAACTTTTAAATGTGAGAGCCCAGAACTAAACTAAACCTGGTCCGATGCCAAGCCCTTGCCCAGCTGCTGTACTAAGCGGAATCTCATGGTTTTTTTCTGTAGAATGGCATAAAGATAGACCAGTGCCCAGTGAAATAGAGTGTCATAGGTATCGAATGTCCTTAACAAAATCAAATATTTGCTTTCAAATAATTGAGACTTCCTTTTCAAAATGTTTGTGTGGAAATAATACATGGCAGGAATTTTTACCCATGTAAAGAAACATTTTGGTTTCACAGGCTGTTGAAATCTGATATCTGTCACATCTGTGATCCAGAAGTCCCTAAGGCCTGGGATTATCCAACAATGGTACAAATGAAATAGATGTTTCATTGTTTATGAAATGCTCAGTATAAGTGCTGGCAGTCAATGCCAGATTATGGGAGACTGCGTTTCCTGGAGCCTCTCCCAAACTGCCAAAAATATGACAACTATTAATTCTCAGTCCCCCTGAGAGGCAAGCAATTTATGGCACAGAAATCAAACCCATAAAGGAAATGTTTAGAATCTAGGAGTGGATAAGACTATAACTCAAGTCTGCTAGCTAAGCCAAATTTACCCCTTACCCTGTGTTATAAACACAATGGTCTTCTGCAACACTGTGTTATCATCCACAGAAATACAGTAGTGCTGGGTTCTTCATTATTCACCACTAATGTGTTTAGCATATTAACAATAATCGGTTCATGTCCACTGAGCTGGAATCTAAATTGCAGTATTTTGGATAATAAATTTGTACTCACATATGCCAGTACACTGTCCAAAATGTATAATCCACCATAAGAAGAGTAAATGAACAGCTTTTTCAATCTAATTTTTAATAGTAGATTCCCAGATAATTTTGTTACAGCTTAAATTCTTTTTCATTGATCAACTGCAAAAAGAGAAACTAGGGAAAAATTATGGAATAGTGGAAAATTCACTAAAATTCTCTGAATAATTTACTCATTGAAGCAACTTTTCATAGCATCATGGTGGAACCAGCACTTACTGATGTAATCCCACAGTAACTTGATTAGTGTTTCAGTTCAAAATTTTCCTAATTTACATCTGCTAGAAAATACAAAACACAAAAATTAATAATTGCCTAAAGTTCTGAAGTAAGCACTTAGTTGCACACACATTCCTACTCCCATTCTTTTGTGGATAAGAATGGGTTGGTATATTGAATCACGAAGCAATAACAAAAATTGCTTTCTCATCTGGTCTGGCATATGAGAAAACCACAAAACAATGCATGCTCTGACCCTGCAGGTGTGCGGGCTGCACCATAACAAAGAGACATTATTCCCCGACTCTTTCTAGTGGTATCATGGTTTGTGCTGCGACACAAAGAAGTAAACAAATGCCAAATGCTGGCTTTGCTTCTGTGCTTGCCTCACTCGGGAGCCTGAATTGGGTCAGAAAAAAGTCAAATGGGAGGGGGATTATAGGCCAATTTTAGCTGTCAGCTGATATTTTGAAAAGGACGAAGACAGAAAATAACTACAAACAGTGTTTCAAGGCTGTGAGGAATACATGGCTAGAAAATTCTGTTAATTTTTTAAAAATTTATTTTCCATGTAAATTAGGTTGTCTTAGTAACAACCACTGGGAAGCCAAGGCAGGTGTTTTTTTTTTTATTATTATTATAAGGAAGACCTTGTTTTAATTTCTCCTGCCCATGATCAGTTGATATTTTAGATGTGGTGACAACCCCATGGGTTTATTGCCTCATTTGAAAAGTTGTAAAACAACAGCCTCACTTGCCTCAAGATTACCTTTCTATAGTGGTGAACCCAACAGAATGCCAGTCGACATTGTTAAATTTAATAATTTAATTTAATTTAATTTTCTATAGGCCATTAGGTTAGCCAAATTAAATATTCGATTGCCGAGAAGCCAAGAAAACCCGAGAGCCACTGTTACGTAGTTTGATTATAGTTTCGCAAATACATTCAATGGTGCTGTTGTAATTTTAAAGATTTTTATATTTAGCTTCTGTATTCCATTTTGTTTATAGGAAACTGGAGATTATAAACTGCAAGTAATCCTGTATCATGTAAATCATGTTTCTAGGTATCATTCTTTAGTGGCTACATATAAGGTCATATTTTTAATGATATTCAAATCTTGTTAATTGGAGGCTGCACATGACTTCGATACATCTTAGCCCCTCTCACATTGCCAACAAGATATTTCTACGAGTTTCTTGGGGGACGTCTCATGTGTGTTTAGCTCCTGTGCCTGTTTCTCCATCGTCTTTCCTTACCACATCATAGATCATCCACCAGTGTCTCCTCATATCAGCATAATCAACCCAACGGTTTAAGGGGCAGCCAAGGAGTGAACTTTGAATTGTCTCATCCCCTCACTTCCCAGTCCAAGCAGTCTCTAATCCCTGTTCACTCTTGCACTCCTCTCGTATCTCTAGTATTTCAGCTGTTTCGGCATGTTTCAGGCAAATCCCAGCAGTTGGTATCTGCCTCTCTTAGCCTAAGGGCTACCTCACCACCAGTAGAAGGCCACTTTGCCCACACTTGGAGTTTTTGGAAGTCCTGGGGTTTTAACTCCCCCTCTTCCCAAGCAGCCTTCTAGCAATGATTCTCAGGAATTGTCGTGTAATGCTTCCGATACCTGATTCTTCCAGTAGAATGATTCTGAAATATGTGTTTTCCAGAGTTTCCCCAGGAGAGTAAGCTCTGGGCGCCTACTGTAGTAGCTGGATTGCTAACACACCATTGCTGACTGGCTTCCTTGGCTTGTCTTACTTCCCCACCCACCTGGCAGTGTGCTTGTTCCTCCCAAATAAAATACACTTGAGTCTTTTTCTTAGGGCATACTTTTGGGATGACACAAACAGTGAGAACCCCACATTCAAGAACTATCCCAAATTCATTGTCCCACTCTTTCTTTTTTGTCATCACTCTCGTCGCTGCCCTAACAGTAGCAAGTGCCTCCAATATGATATCAGCTCGAACGTTGCTGCCTCTCTGAAGTTTCTCCTGAAAGTCATTGTCTTAGAACTGGCTGAGTAGGTCTCACTATAAGGACATTCACCCATTCCATTCCTTCACATGTATTTTTTAAAGTGCCTGCCTGTGAGGGCCTAAAAAGTTGATGAAAAGAGAGAGCTCAAAGAGTGAGAAAGACGGTCCTTCCATAGGGGTCATGCATGGTTCAGGCCCAACTTATTCTCAGAGCATTAATTGGAATGTTCTAGTCAGTGAATGATACCACCTACGGATAATGGAGTTTGCCTCCGCTCCCATATGTTTAGGCTTATACTGTTTTCTCATTGCAGGGGCCAGTCTTCCGGGTTAATTAGTTCCAAATGTCCTCCAGAAATGCTTCTGCTCTTTCAACTTTTAGGCCTGAAAGTTGCCTTTTGTTGCTTGATGATAAAAATCATTTCAAAGACAAATTTGGCTGTGTATATGTTCTACTAAGGAATGTTACTACGGAATTTTTTTTGCCCTTTTATTATTTACTTATACATATGGCAAGATGTATTCATTTGCTTTGTTTTACATTAACCATCTTTGCATTCTGGGAATGAATTCCATTTGTGTGTGGTATATTTTCCATTTAATTCTGTCTAATCATTTACTTCTTAGGACAGTGGTTTTCAAGCTGTACCTAAGGATTGAGCAGGGTGTCTTAGGAGCCACTTCAGTAGGAAAAGACGTACGTGGAGAAGCTGAGGCTCTGATCACATGCTCCTTCAATTGAAGCTTCTCTGTTTTGTATATTGCAGTTTTACATTTAGAACTTCTACAAAATATTTGAAAACTTGCTCTTTTCTGTGGGAGACACACTTTATTGCCTATAGGAAAGCCGTTTGCCAAACCCCATCTATCCTGGATACCAGAACCTCAATTTTGTACAGGTGTTGCTGGGCAGTGTTCACAGACAAAAGAGATAAAGCATGATTGATCTAAGCTAATCAGGTACTCCCAGCCTGCCAACCCTTGTTTAAATACCTGTCCTAGGACACTTCTTTTTCTTAATCAGTATATTAAATATCTAAGATTAGCAGTTGCTCTACAAAAGTACTACTTAAAGAGGAGTCTCCGGCAAATGATTGTTCCAGTTGTTTTATTAAGACATACACAGAATGTTGTTCTCTGATGAAGAAAATGCAATCAAAAAAGAAATTTCACACACATTTATTGAAATGTAAGATTGTGATGCTAACAGACATCCACCTATATTTTTAATACTTCTGTTCTTAAAGACTGCACATGTACTCTGAGGACAGTTTTTGAGTAATAAATCTTAGATTTTTGGGTAATAAATCTTAGGGAAAGACTATCCAGGGGAAATATCCAGGGGAAAGTTTAACTCAGCTAGCACATTTTCCAGGTGATCCTCATTCCATTGTTTACATTTGCTAATTTTGCATTTTTTTTTGGTAGGTACTATTGTTTGCTTTAGATCACAATTTTTAAAGATGAATCAATACATAAAATTAATGAGTTGAAGTATAAAAGAAGTGTGGAAAATAATGACTATGAATAAAAATTATATTATGTACAAAAAGAATGACAAGGACTATAGTGAATCTATACCTGTTGTGAAAAATTAATTTGCAAGTGTGAAGATCTTGCACAAGCAGCTGAGAAAGAAAAATTGAACTACTGTAACATAGGGATTTGCACACTCCTACCATTTCTCCTAATCTCCACTGTTCTTCCTACTGTAAACTTGGTCAAGCAGTGGCATGAATTCTTCCTTTATGAATTGTTTCCACAAAACTGCATAGTGACCTCTCTGGCAAATCAATCAAAATTGTCTAGATCAAGCAAAAACAAAATTACTTAACTTATTTTTGCTCAAAAAAAAAGACAAAACCTGCAATTGATACCATTCAAGGTTGCATTTCTCATTACAAAACCTGACACAAGGCAGACCATTACCAAGAAGCTTATAAAAACTACCTGCAAAGTTAACAACAAATATCATACTTAGAGAGAAAGGAAAATGAGTTATTGGTGACTTCTTTATCAAATGACACTGTTGGACAATGTGTAGCATCACTGGTGTAGCATGTGGAATGGCGACCACAATCACTTTTGCATGTCAGCAGATATTTCCCTTACCAGGTGGACCAAATCATTAGTTGGCAGAGAATGACTTTTCTCTTAGCATATTCACACTACGCATACGAGTGAGAAGTGCCCTGTGAATTTTCATTTTGCTAAAACAATTATTTTGCGAGTCCTGATATATTGGCAGAAGTGCACCAGCCTCAGTTCCAATTAGTTATGAGTGTCCATCTGCACACTTTGTTTGGAGAGCACCTTGGCAGTCAGAGATTTACTACTTAATCCTGAGTTAGCATTGAGGTAAGTGGACAATTGTAAATAGAAGCAACCTGTAGCCACAGTGTGCTGTGTGATAAAGCATACTTTGTCAAGGTGAAATTCACTGTATGTCAAACAGAATGAGCATGATAGGAATTTATAGCACCGAGTGACACAAAATTCTTTTCTTAAATGACATTAATAATAAAAGTAAAATTCATTTCTATGATTTCAAGTGGCAAATCTCAATTCTGGAGTGGTAATCTTGAATAGCGTGACTAGTGTGTGGGAGGCATGCAGGGACTAAAAATTGCTATATTTTTAATAGCAGGATTCTAAGTGGTTTAAATTATGATACAAATGGCTTTGACTCTTTTATAACATTAGATGATTTTTTTTTCACTTGTTAAGGAAAGAATCAGTGGTACATTGATATAAGTAAACCGCATACAGACACTTCACAGAAAGTAATGACGTTTTACAGAATCGAATTAAACCAAAAAGCAGATGAAGAATCCAATCAATGCTATTCCCAAATCGAAATGTTCATCTTTCTACTTTTGGGGCGTGCTCTGTTCACAGGACAGACTACATGGCAAGGGGCTGTTCAAAGTAAAGTCTCCAGAATCAAACTGGGGACTATCTTATCCATGATAAAGTGTTTCTTTGAAAATTAAATAAACTTATCCATGTGAAGTGCTTAGAACTTCCCCCAGATCGATAATGCCAGTGATTTTTAATATTATTACTTTACGTCTTCAGACAGAGAAGAAAACATAGTCTTGAGTGAGAAACTCCTTTTTCATTTTAGAAATCTCATTCAATCTAAATATTCAAAACTATTTTAGAGCCACCAAATTTTTGTTGCATGTTCTGATGACCTAATTAAGAGGTAAAGTTTTCTCATGGGATAGAAATAAAGAGTAAAAAAAGGAAAGAGAGAAAGAAAACACACTGGCTCTATGTTTTCAGATACACTTATAAACACTCGGAAGTTCACAGATGATGCGTCACGAACTTGGCCCATGTCCCTTTAC
This sequence comes from Propithecus coquereli, assembly GCF_000956105.1. Lineage (NCBI taxonomy): Eukaryota > Metazoa > Chordata > Mammalia > Primates > Indriidae > Propithecus > Propithecus coquereli. Next base: position 6,953,485 of record NW_012142745.1, read on the forward strand.
TCGGTCTTAGAACCTGGATAATATCCCTTCATTGTTTTTTCTAATGTCTGGAACTGCAGACCCTGTATCTTTATCTCTCTCTATTCGGTACAATCCAACTTAAGAGAAAAGACTCACTATTTTTAAGATTATTTTCAGTAGGAAATATTTCTCCTGAGTGGATAATAATTGAAAAGAGGAGACAATGATTACTTTTGCTTTTCCCAGTTAGTATTTTAAGGTACATGAAAGCTATTTGAGTTTTATGTTTAAAAACTTTCAAGTTCCCTGTCTCCATAGTGGATGATTTCCTACTCAGAGAGGAGAGGAGGAATGGATGGGGTGCATGTGGATGAACAGCCTGATCAGATTTGAGGAAGCACTAATTTGTGATATGCAATGTACTTTCTAGGTCACTTTCCAGAAATTGTTATTACTGGCAGGAGATTATTACTGAGCCCAAGGAACACAGAAGTTTTCCCTTACCTGAAATAAGTGAAAGAAAGATGTGCTGTAAACCAGCAATATCAGTGGGGAATAATAAAAGGCTGATGTTTTCCTCCCTATACTGCGGGCTGCCTAAGCTCTTGACATGGGTTATTTCCATTTGATTTCTTGGCTTTTCTTTTTACTTATTTTTTTTTTCAAGTAGACTCAGTACATTGTTATTTTTTATGAGGTACCGTTTACACAACAAAAAAGGGAGAGAATAGAAAATCACCAGCACATAGTGTACTAATTGCCTATTTGTTACTCTGTATAATTCAAGTGTGGGAGAAAGAAACATAAATCCAGAAGAATTGCGGCAGAGCATAATCACAGTGGAAATTGCTCCAAAATGTAAAGAAAAGAAATGACACTCGAAGCAGCGGCGTGAACTTTGTAATGCATATGTGCACCGTGGCGGCCATGCCGGGGCACCGTTCAGATCTTCCTCTGGGCTGTTCCCCTGCCAGTGACTAAGCACAACGTGAACACTAACACAGGCCAGTTCCTCCAAACACAGGACTCTTTAATGGGTGACTTTGGCTCCACCACTCCCCATTAGCATGGCCCATACTTTTGTAGGATAAATAATGCAGCAGCCTGAAACTCTTCCTACCAGCCCTCCTTCCTTTCCCCTCCCTCTGCCTGCCTACTCTGGTCTTCATCTTCATCCCTTGCAGGCTTTCTCCCAATAAATCTCTCGTGCATTTAATCCTGTCCCGGAGTCTGCGTCTCAGAGGTTCTGAACTGATGCCTAGGCATACCCTCATTATCATACAAGTGTGAGAACATGATACACCATTTTGAGTAAGAGGAGAAAACTATGAAACTATCAGCTTGTTCCTTTCCTCTTGTTTTCCATGTTTATATAATGACAATATTTCATTAATCATTAAACTTTGGCTAAAAATAGCTTTACATTTTTTTCTTTCCATTTTATTCTAACTTATTTTACTACCGGTTATAGAGTTTTTCGTCAGTTTAATTATAGGCACTATAATAGTTCAACTGATATACCATAAGTTATTTATATATTTATACTGATTAATATATCACTTTCTTATTCCAAAGATTGCTGGAAGAAATTTCTCTCTCTCTCTCTCTCTCTCTCTCTCACACACACACACACACACACACACACACACACGTTCCTGTCCCTCCTCTTATATTAAAGGTCTGGGGATGATAATGTTCTGAATGACTCCATTGTCTTTAGGAAGAATCAACCAGCATGGCCTGGGCGTTACTACAGATGTCACTGAGGTTATGGCACAAGCGTGTCTTTCCAAGGCTTTTCTCATCTGTGAAAAGGGTATAATAAGGGCATAGGATTTTTTGGGAGGATTGTTGAGGACTTAGTATAGGAATGGACATACTACTCAGTCATTAAATACTATCCTTTCTATTTGTTACTTTTATAATTCTCCTGGAAAAGGGGATTTTCAAATCTGATTTGAATTTTTACTCCCCAAAGCCTTCAACAACTTCTCCTTTGTCAAGAAAGGAGTTCTTTCTTTTGCCATACCCTAAAGATGATTCTCTTTCTTTTTGTTTCTTGACATGGAGCCATGCTGGCATCTAACTTCTAACCCAGACTCCCTTTTTCATTTCTAAGGTTCTCCAATACTTTGCATTTTAAGAGAATATAAGGAGAAATTCAGAGATTTTGCTCAACCTTATTCTCTCAAAACTTTTCTTCTAAATTTTTATTCTAAGTGATTTTCTTTTGTACTTTCTGGAAACTAAGACTTAAAATAATTGTCGTGATTAAAGCTGAACTGAAAATTTAAAAATACCATCAGGAACTTGCAACAGAGAAAAGAAAATTAACTGTTAAGTGGCTGCTCTGATGGCCATGGGTGGGACCTCTGGGAGGCTCTTTCCAACCAAGATTCGCTTCTCTTCTCTGATGCTTATTGTTTCCTGTTCCGGAAGTTCTAAAGTCTTACAAAATATTATAAAGTATAATATATGCATTTCTCTGAGAGAAAACATTCTTTCCCAATTAAAAAGGTGTTTTGTATTATTAAACACATATTTAACATCCCCTGGTTTCCTATCCATGTCTGGTGAGGATGTGAGTTCTTGAATTTTGACTAAGACTTGCCAGAACACAGAGAAAATCTGCCCCAAACCTCATGCCTGCTTCCACCTGGAGCCCCATGAGACAAATTTTTGGCCATTTGCAATAGATGTTTTGTCCCTTTTACGTAACTTTCAGGTATTTTAAATGTTCAGGCATAGTCTCAGAGATTCTGGTCAAATGTGTATCCTTAAGAGGGCGTTGCCCACAGTCTTCCCTTACGTAGTGGTTTCCATCTGCACTCTGTCCCCAGCATGGTTTTATCTGGGTGAAAATGAGCTTCCTTGAGGTGTGATTTACTAACCAGAAATTGGCGAGGAGCCAGGTTATAACTTCATTATTTGGAGTATCAGTCTCTATCCCACATAAGGAAGTATAGTACAAGGTCTATACATTCTGTTGCAGTTATTTACACCCTCTATTGAAGGTGTTATTTACACCTATGTTGTGACACAACATAGATGCTTTGCTTCATGCACATCTCAATTGGATTATTTTTAAGAAAATTATAAAGACTGCATGATTTAAAACGAAGCATGTATAATACATTTGTTATTGCCAATACTGAACATTTTCTCATTTGTAGTTCTCCAGTCTATCAGCAGGTCGCAGCAGAGGGCTGGCTTTAGTTTAAATTAGCATGTTAAAGAGAATTAAAATCCTCTCCCTCTCCTTTCCTTCCTCCCTTCTGTCCCTCTTTCTTTCCTTCTTTCTCTTCCTTCCTTTCCTCCCTTCCTTGCTTCCTTTCTTCTTTTCCTTTCTCTCTCTCCTCCTCCCTCTCTCCCCATCCCTCCCTACCTTGCTCCCTTCTTTCCTTCCTGGCTTTTCTTTCTTCCTTCCCTTCCTTCTGGTTTCTCTTCTTACAATACGAGCATGATATCCAGTTATATTTTGTAAATGGAGGAGCTGGCTCAGTAGTAAAATATATATGTATATTTAAAAATCAATATTCGATTTTAAATAATGTCCATAGCATCCACTTTCTAGCTTTTTAAACAATAATAACTGTAGTTAAGAATGGAAACCATATATACAAGACTGGAGTATCAATAAAAACAGGAAAATTGACGAACTCACAGATTAACAAAGATAATAATAGCAAAACCCAGATTTGGTGTGATGGATACACACATCTTGAGACTGCACTCCAATCACATAGCATATGCAAATGACCTCCTTTTTGCTACTGCATTTGGAAATGTGGAAGAGGAAAAAAGGCATTTCAATCATAGCTCTCATCAGTTATTCACTGTATCCAGGCCTTTCGATTGTGTTTCTTTCTTTAATGTAATAGTAAGCAATAATTTCACAGCTGTGCTTTGTAGAGTACACTATATAAACATCTATATTGAGATTTCATACACACATAACATAAAGGGAAGAGAAAAGCATCGAGAATGCTGCTTGGCCCATTGCAAAACCATACAAAAGAACTAATGAATCTCTCAGAATGGTTTTGCAGAGTGACCAGCTGTGAGACTTGATTTGTATTCTATAATGAAATCACCATTCAAAAAGTGATTATTTCAAGGTATAACACTACTTTGCCTTTGAGACACTAATATTGTTGATTATTCAACGTGAGTATCAGTCACGGGGATGAGCTAAAACGAACTCCTAAGCCAAAATTTATCATCCTTTCAATTTGCTCATTCACTTCATCTACTTACAAGCATTTACCCAAAGCTTCCCAAAGGACATTGCCCACATGTGAAACACAGTAGGTGCTGACTTTTTGCTGCAGTATTTGAAGTTGAGTGTTCCTTGTTCACTGGGAAGTGTTTTAAGCTTGTTTAATTCACGTAAGTGTTCTACTTGGGCAATGTTCTGTAGCGAAAGTTTCTCAGCAAGACTTTGGGCATATAACATTGTGGTGCGTTCCACATTCATAAGACAAACATTTAGTGAGTTTTTATCACTGTCCTTGGCACGCCTTAACCAGGATAGCCCTGTGTTCACCGTGGGGTTTAGAATGGGGCAGAAGGGAAGACAGACTTCAGTTGTTAATTATGTTGATCTTTAAAATAATTATAAGTGTGTTAAGTGTTATGAAGGTGAAAGACACTGTTATGAGAACACATAAGAAAAACACTGACCTGGCCTAGGAGTCGGGAAATGGATTAGAGAAGTTTCTCTCTGTGACAGACAGGGAAATTCATTAGTCTCAGACAGCGGGTTAGAATGAGGTTTGATTATTGTCTTCAGTTTGTAATTAAATGGGGGAAACTATAATTGAGCGTGAAGCAAAACCTTATGTAATATAGCACATTAATTTATTGTATGGGATAATCATTGTGGTGAGTGGTATGAGATAGATCAACTTCATTTGAATAGTAATATCTTGAATTGTATGAGACAAAGTTTGTCTTTAATTATGGCAAGCCCCCAAAAGTGTGGTTATTACTGTTCACCTGAGGAAAGACTCCGTATCTTCAATATCGTGGCTATTTATCTTAGGTTAGGACTTTGTCTTTTTAAGTCTTGTTGGACCATATAGATTGTAAAAACACACAAAAGTCACAAATCACATTTTGAAATAAAATACTATGTTTTTCACAGAGTTCATCTTGCGTGTCTTTTCCCCCAACCTTTATAGTTTTCTTTTTTCAGTGTTTTAAAACTCATAGCTAATATCAGATTTATTTTTTTACCTTTATTTAAATTTTTTTTTATTTTAGCATATTACAGGGGTACAAATGTTTAGGTTATGTAATTGCCTTTGCCCTACCTGAGTCAGAGCTTCAAGCGTGTCCATCCCCCAGATGGTGCTGATATCAGTTTTAAATAGAGATTCTGTAGCACTATTTTTCTTGGGAAGGTATATTTACACACTCTTCATTCATAAGTAGAGTGAGTTAATAAACTAACCTGAATGGAAGGTGACTAAATGCTGATGAAGAAATGAT
>NW_012142745.1:6960878-6964487 GCF_000956105.1 Propithecus coquereli
ATGGTAGTTATAAATTCTGGGTGACAAATAGGACTTGGGTACTAAATCTTTAATTTCAAAATTTTATTCGAAAATAATCCAACCGGTCTCAGGGCTCTGCCTCACCTTCTGTCTCTAATTAGTATTAATGGGTTCTGCAATCCTGCTTCAACCTGATTGCTCCTGGTTATAAAGGTGGTTCTTGTGCTCACTCCAATGATGGGTGGAGCTCCTTGGTTTTCAACTCTTCTATGCCTTCTTTTGCTCACATGGTTGTATTTCCCATCTTTTCTTCACAAATTGACATTCACTATTTTTTCCCGTCTAGATGTACCTTAGCTAGAGGCCTTTTTGTTTTCCTAACAAATGATCTTCACTGAAGTTTTTATTCTCCTCCTCTTCACTCCGTCGGTGAGGGAGCGATTCCCTCCTTGGGGTTCTGGGCATTGTGGGCACAGGACACGCGTCACTGGACAGATGAAACTGGCAGCAGTTTATTCATCACATATGCTCAAAGCCGCAGGGAGAAGGATACAAGAAGCCATGGGAAGAGGCTTTGTAGGGCCAAGAGCAAGGTGTACTCCTGCCCCTGACTCCCATTACTGTGAGGGCATGTGATTGGCTTGTTTGAATCGCTTTGTGGGCTGGCAGGGAAGTGAGACCTCTTGGGCTGAGGCCCAGGTGGGAGTATAGCTTGTCTGGCAGAGAGGGAACAAGCTGTTTGGAGTCTTTCCTGCTGGGTGTGGGGCAAATTTGGCAAGAGCAGGGGAAATCTTGGTCAGGACTTTGGGACTCTGTAAGGCTCAAAGAGGCCAAGGAAGCACTTGAAATTTTAGGTCTTGTAATACACTGACCTAATCATTTCATTTAAAACTTTGATTTCATAGTTTCTGGCTCTAATTTATCTCATAAAATCTGGCACACACTGCCTTGCAGTCGTTTGCTGGCAATTCTGCTAATGTTAACCTAGTCTCTCAATCTGAATGTAAAACTAAAAGAAAGAAGCAGTTTGTTTTTTTCTTATGACATCTCCACATTTAAAAAAAATTATCATTCACATACACTTCGTGTGTGTATATGCATATGGTATTAGTTTCCCAGGGCTGCCATAAAAATTTATCACAAAGTGGGTGACTTAAAGCAACAGAGATTTATTCTTTCAGAGTTCTGGTGGCCAAGGTCTGAAATCAAGATGTCAGAGGGGCCAAGCTCCCTCACTAGGCTCTAGAGAAGAATGGCTCTACCTCTTCTAGCTTGCAGTGGGTGTCAGCAAGCCTGGCATTCCCGGCCCTGTGGCACACTAACTCTATTCTCTGGCTTTGTCTTCACATGGCCTTCTTTCCTCTTGTGTGTCTCTGCATCTCTCTCCTTACAAGGATACCAGTCATTGGACTTAGGACCCACTTTAATCCAGTGTGACTTCAACCTGATTACATCTGCAGAGACCTTATTTCCAAATAAGGTCATTCACAAGTACCAAGGGGTTAGGACTTCAATATATCATTCTGAGGAGCACAGTTCAACCCACAACACATATGATTACAGAACATATGCATGTTGTGTCTGTACAAATTCCAGAGAAACTCCTGTAACCGATTGATCCGAGATTAAGCAAAGAGGCACAGGTGCCAGCAGGAAAATACCTCACACCACAGACTCCCAGCCAAGGACTCTGTGTCAAGGGCTGAAAATGAATAACACATATCAATGTGCCTTGGGGCATAATTCACTTCTCAGACATAGTAAAATCTACTCAGTGCTTATGAAGTTCTTTGTGCGGGTAGAGAGCTATCTCAATGCAAGCCAATTCTTTAGACAAAGTTACTATAATTCACACTATGTATGATAGGAAAGGAGAGAGACAGAAATATCTGTGCTGGCTTTCGCTTGTGGTTTTTGCCGCTAGCAAAAGAACATAGAATATAGGAGGCTGGAACAAATGGTCATTTCCCTTTTGTGATTGAACAAGTCACAGAATGGGATTTGAAGCTTTCTTGGCATTTTCTATTCCCTTTCTGCCAATTTGTAGTTATTCACGATTGGCAGAATCGGCAGACCTCCTGCGGGTGAAATTTTTGTCTTGTTTCCTTACACCAGTGATTTCACATTTCCTTCAAGATCAAGGAAACAACCCGCATTAATCAGTTACCTTCCCCATTATGGGGTGAATCTACGAGGACAAGGTGCTTGTGCTACCAATGTGGGAGGGGCTGCTCTGATAGGCCAGTTTGCCAAGCAAAGTGAAAAGCAAAAAGAACAAATAACGGCCAAAGAGCAATTTACTGCAGCCTCAGCAGTTGTAGTAAATGACACATTTTCTGAAATATCATTTTTAAAATTCTCCTCCTCCTCAATGATTACTTATTTTGAGGTATAATGGAAAGACTAGACTCAGAGAAGACGCATTGTATCTGTCAGTTGTCTCAGTTTTGCTACTGAGTAAGATTTCCAGATACATCTATCATATAGTCATTAGCATTGGGCAAGAATTAGGATGGAGCCCAATATCATGAACTATAAATAGTTGCTAAATATTTTTGGCTCCTGCTGCATTTCTTAAAACTGAAGAAGGATATTTCAGATCAATGTGTGTTGATAAATACTCAGCACATTAATTAGTAACTTAGCAAATGACCTGTTAAATTTGGGCATAATTGATTGTCTTCCTAAAGTTGGGACTGTGGCAGGATATTGAAAAATCAGGTCAAGGAGAAAGAGTTTCCTTATATGGATGACCTCCTGCTTTTCCCACTGGTTTTGGTCAGTTCAGCATCCATAATAAGTGCTGTAGAGCTGATTCACCTGATCTCACCTGTTCCTTTATAGGTATCACTACCTAGAAGAGATTCCTATAAATCAGGAATCCGTACTGGGAAGAGGCAGAGACTCTCTGGCATCTGGAGTAAGGCTATAGAAAAATCTGAGCAGCTTGGCTTTTTTATTGCTGTGTAGTAGAGGAATGGAGATAATAGTAGTATTACATACGGTTTCAGTACCTCGACTCTCAAGACACTCTGATGGAGGCAAATCTCCTTTCAGCAACTTGCTACTCTGTGACCCTGGGCCAGTCTCTTCAGCATTCTCTATCTAGGTGTCTTATTTTAAATGGAAATAATAGAAAGTTTCAGATTTATCAAATAAAAAACAGGGCACTCAGTTAAATTTGAATTTCAGATAAATAGTGATTTTTTTTTTAGCATAAGTATGTCCCATGTGATATTTGGGATATATTATACTAAAAAAAAATTATGTTTATCTGAATTCAAATTTAACAGGTCATTCTGGATTTTATCTGGCTGCCCTAAGATAATAGGTGTATTTGCCTCCTAAAGCTCTTATTAAGTTAAATGTGATGATATGAAAAAGACATTTAACATAATGCCTAGCACTTAGTACATGTCAGTTATTATTATTTCCAATTACAACACCATTTAATATTAGGCATTGTGTTAGACATTTTAAAACTGTGTTGTTAAGTTCACAACAACTCTACCAGATTAGGGTTAACAGCCTCAATTTACAATGAGAGAAACATGGATTAGAAAGTTTAAAATTTGCACAGCTAGTCTCTGTCTGTGTTCAGGGGCTGCAATCAATCTAGTATACGGCATTGGATTGCTTAAATTTTGG
>NW_012142745.1:6964537-6965743 GCF_000956105.1 Propithecus coquereli
CATAGATTTATTCCAAGGTGTATAAACACTTTTTAGAATTTTAAGAATAAGGTTAATCAAATAATACAGATAGGATTAGAGTCATTGCTGGCTCAGGGACTAGAGTATTTTTGGTAACTACTGACATGTTGGGATCTGTGCATGATCCACCTGAATGTTAGAAAGGTAGAACAAGTTTCTCCAGTACAATCTTCCCACATCGACCTCAGCCCTCTCTCACCCACGCCCACTGCTGAGCAGGAGAATTACATGTGCTTTGTTAGCCGACACAACCTGACAACTGTCACTTTGTCCCTTATCTGTTTAGTTCCCAAATAGGCTGCCATGAAACTTATTTATTTATTCCCATGCCAAGGTTCAAAACCTTGAATTCTAGAATTTGTGTTCCAGATAAAGGAAAAGAGATATTTCTTTACTTTTACTTTGTTAAGCATCGTCTTTTTTTACCGAAGGTTATAATGAGGTCCACGGGTCTTTCTGAAAAATTGTTTGTTTGACTGAGATGTTCTAACTCAATTATCTGGGAATAAAACGAACAAAAGAAAGCCATTATGTAAATGTCAGCGAATAAAGGAGGCATAAAGTTTCTTGCGTTTTCAAACCAATGAAAATTTAATGTTACGCCTCACTTTGTATGCCGTTGATATTATAACCTCAAGAAGGTAGACACAGTTGGAAACCATATGAGATACCATGAGGAATATAAAAAGGTTATGGTGTATAATGAGGTTTAGGCCGTCCATGTTCTCTATGACAATACGGCTACAAGCTGTTTTGTCCATTGTACTTTAAAAAACCTGCTTTATTGAATAGAGATAAATATAAATAAAATATCTATGGATTGTCCCTCTCCCTTTAAATTCAGTGATATAACTTCTCCAAAGTGTTATAAAGTTTGCTTCACTTTATGATGTGAAAATGAATGGGATAACATCTGTGACGTTAGAAATTTTAGAGGCGTAGATGGAAATTTAAAGACAAAGTGTACTTAAGTGGGAACAGCATTGTATTTTACACAGAGCTCATCCCTTTGAAAACTTTGTTGAAATCTATTGGTCAACAGTCATCAATACCTCCAAAAGCAGACTGGGTTGCATGCTTAGATGCCTTGCGTATATATGTCTGTCTGTCTCTCTGTCTGTATCTATATATATTATACACATACATATATACATACATTTCATATACAAAACCTCGTTATATGTG
>NW_012142745.1:6968558-7003936 GCF_000956105.1 Propithecus coquereli
CTAGAAGAGATTCCTATAAATCAGGAATCCGTACTGGGAAGAGGCAGAGACTCTCTGGCATCTGGAGTAAGGCTATAGAAAAATCTGAGCAGCTTGGCTTTTTTATTGCTGTGTAGTAGAGGAATGGAGATAATAGTAGTATTACATACGGTTTCAGTACCTCGACTCTCAAGACACTCTGATGGAGGCGAATCTCCTTTCAGCAACTTGCTACTCTGTGACCCTGGGCCAGTCTCTTCAGCATTCTCTATCTAGGTGTCTTATTTTAAATGGAAATAATAGAAAGTTTCAGATTTATCAAATAAAAAACAGGGCACTCAGTTAAATTTGAATTTCAGATAAATAGTGATTTTTTTTTTAGCATAAGTATGTCCCATGTGATATTTGGGATATATTATACTAAAAAAAAATTATGTTTATCTGAATTCAAATTTAACAGGTCATTCTGGATTTTATCTGGCTGCCCTAAGATAATAGGTGTATTTGCCTCCTAAAGCTCTTATTAAGTTAAATGTGATGATATGAAAAAGACATTTAACATAATGCCTAGCACTTAGTACATGTCAGTTATTATTATTTCCAATTACAACACCATTTAATATTAGGCATTGTGTTAGACATTTTAAAACTGTGTTGTTAAGTTCACAACAACTCTACCAGATTAGGGTTAACAGCCTCAATTTACAATGAGAGAAACATGGATTAGAAAGTTTAAAATTTGCACAGCTAGTCTCTGTCTGTGCTCAGGGGCTGCAATCAATCTAGTATACGGCATTGGATTGCTTAAATTTTGGCCAAAAAGACTTCAGACTTCACAAGGATGTGTAGAGTGTTACAGCTAATTGGGATATAGTTATTATAATAGTAAACTATTTGGTATCTTAAAACACTAAAGCCTCTCTGCTCCTTACCCTTTCCTCGAATGACTATATATAAGAGCAGAATTTAAGGTAAAGTTCTATGCAGAAAATGTAACCATCCCTTTGAGAAATACCTGTTATGATCTCTATCCTTCCTATGAATGCAGAAGATGGGGACAAGACAGAGACCAGTGATGTACAGTGTAATTGTAGCATTTTTTGTTTGCATCATTCAGTATTCTTCTTGCTAAGAGAGAAATATTTATTGTATATTTGTGAACCAAAATAGATGGTCTTATAATTTCAGATTTGGATGCATATTTGGGAAATGTTTGTAAGTTATACAGGGAGCCAGTGGAGTTAGGACAAAAGGATTACAAGGAATTTCTGATAAGAGCCTTCTGCTCATGTTTCCAGCAGGATAGCGGTGGGGGCATTGATGAAGAGGCTGCTAGAAACAGGGCTTGGTACTGACTGGACACTGAAGCTATTTGGTTGCCTTAATGAAAAGGGTTTCAAATTTTAATTCACTTAACATGAGATAACTATGTGTCATATCTGAGAAAAGTTCTACTGCAGTCAGCAAAATGATGCCATTACCTGCAACCTTTCCTGTAAAGGGCTCCAGTCATTTGTGGAGACAAATCCCTTTTCATTCCTGAGATCTTTAATATGGAAACTAACCTGAGAGTGACTGAGGGAAAGTTTTACTTATGCTCTTTGAAGCCTACTTCTCCTAAGGACAAGGGTGTGGCCTCGTGTCAGATTTGGAAATGGAGAGGGCATTGTTTGGAGGGTTAACAAAGTTTTTCAGGGCTGACCGCTATGTTCTTTAAGGAAGCAGAGGGTGTGCACCACATCTGAGGCTGTGCACGTCATCACATCATGCATCATGCATCATGCTGATTTATGCACAGGTGTGACTTCAATTCAACAGAATAATTTTCATATTTGGTTGTATAATGACACTCGGGGCTGGAGTCCCACCTCTCTCCTGTGTCATTCACTAATTGAGTATCTTTTCTGCAGCTTCTCTTTCCAGCAAGATTGTAAGAATTTTTTTCTTTTTTATCTATATACTCTGATTCACACATCTTCTGGATGCTCACAGCACCTGCCACAGTGTGAGGAATGAAGTAATTTCTTAGCAAATTCAGATTCATTAATAGGAATAGGCATACCTGAATCAATCCCTTATGGATCTTTCTTTGCCTGGAAACTCACAGAAAGTTATTTCTGATGCTACTGATTGTCTGGGTATTTTCTATTAATGAAGTGTGGCTGGTAGAAGGTAAACTATCTATAAATATGACAAGAGACTCTGGAGATCACTTGAGTTCCGTTAATAATGTGACATTTGTTAATATTGCCACTGCTTCTCTCTCTTACTCCCACTCACCTCTAATATTTATGGGATCAAGAGCAAGAGTACGAATAGAGATACATATATACTAGTTGCCTAAATATTTAGAATTAATAAATCAAGCTACAGTATAGTTAAATATATTCTGGCTTATCCTTATACCCTAACAGGTATAACTTTATAGCAAAAGAAATTATTTTTAATGTAAAGGTTGACCTTGAAGTCTCCGAAGCTGGTGGTTGTCAGCTAACTCCATTCCTGTAGCTGAATGTCATTATTTCTTCAAGGGATATCCCAGCTGTGTCCCTCCAAAGTGTCATAGCCTAGACCTTATTCTGCACAGATCCAATTTTCTATTCAGCAATGGAGTGGAAGCAGCTCTTCAAGAATTCCAGCAGGCCTGTCTTCCTGAGAGGAACGTTAGAAGAGGGAGATCAGTAGGATGAACTAGAGCTCCTCTCACCAAAGTACAATTGGTCTTGGCTCTTTCACTGGGACTCACTGTTTCCCTCCTCACTATACGTTCTAAATTTCCCTTTGTCCTCAGCCACCATCACTGATGGTTTATCTAAGAGGTCTGAGACACTGGGAACCATATGTTTCTTAGGCTAGTGCTGCTGCCCTTGTCCATGCATAGTCACAACTGGTCAATGAGTACCTGGAGGAGTCTAAGGGTATCACCTCTGTTCCATACTTGTTTCTCCCTGCCCCACTGTGTAACAACAGCTCTGCCTCCTTCTGCTGATCAGAGTCAATTACTCTCCCAAGATCATGACCCCTTTTCTTGCCTGCTAGTTCTGGGACACAAGAAATACAAAGTGCCAAGAGCCTGCTGTGCCTTTTGTTCAATGGGACCCTTGCTGTGTATTTTGATAAGAATGTCTCCCCCGCTTTTGGGACCAGGACCTTTCCATAGAGTCCAAAGTTGTAGAAATAGGAAGAAAAATGTTCTTCAGTTTGGGACTGAAAGTAAATGGGGTCACTCTTGCATCTTCCCTTTGTTTCCAGACTGATCTAATCTTCAAATTTGGGACATAGCATCAATATGAAGAAAATAAACAACCTAAGAAAAAACTGAGCAAAAAATTTTAACAGATTCTTTATCAAAGAAAATATACACATACCAAATACGCATTCAAAAAGATGTCTTTCATCAATTGTCATTAGAAAAATGCAAATTAAAACTACAACAATATTGGAAAGTGGAGTAAGATGGTAGAATAGGACTCTCCAGTGATGTCTTCCACAGAAATCAATTTGAACAACTATCCACATGAAAAAATATCTTTGCAAGAGCTAAGAAACAAGGTGAGAGATTAGAGTACCTGATTATAGCCCAATAATTTAAAAAGATGCATTGAAAAGGACAGGAAGGACAGTTTTATATTACCTCCATTACCCTTCCCCCAACCACAGGCAACACAGTATGAAGAGAAATACTGCCTGATTGGAGGAAAGAGAGGGAATGAGCATGACACTTTGACGACTTGGACCCTAAGACTGGATCCAACATAGTAAAATTCAGCACCAGGTGGACCCACAGGGACCCTGACTCTAGGTTAGTACTTGTGGACTGAGCCTCCAGACCTGCCCTTGGCATCACATGGGAAACCACAGTCCCTGTCAGGTAGACTCGATCTCGAGTCCACATCATCAGCTGGCTGGCTACAGCAGCCTTGGGTCCTGGGCAGCCATCAGTGGCATGCAGGCCTCAGTGGGCTTGGGTTTTGGGCACACTCCAGCTCCATGCCAGCTTTAGTGGCCACAAGATTCCAACCCAGTGCTGTGTTAGCCATAGCAGTTCCAAGCTTAGGAACTATGACAGATGGCCTGACCAGGATCTCTGAACAGCGTTACTGTTGAAGGGTATTTTCAGACAAAGCTAATCTGAGAAGACTAGAATAAGTACCTACATTTCTTCAAATGTGCATACATGGACATATGTCCACAAGGATCAAGAATAATCAGGAAAACATGATATCATCAAATGGACAAAATAACGTGTCAGTGACTGACCCTAAAAAGATGGAGATGTATAAACTGCTTGGCAATGACTTCAAAATAACCATTTTAAGGAGGTTCAGCAAACTTTAATAAAATATGGAAAAACAATTAAACAAAATGAAAAAAAATGACCAGAATGAGAAATTTCAGCGGGAGATCACACTAATAATAATAATGAAAATAAAAATCAAACAAATCCTAGAGCTGAAAAATACAATGGAATGAAAAATGCAAAAGAGAGCATCAACAGCAGAATTGATCAAGCAGAAGAAAGAATCTGTGAATCAAGTTGAATTATGAAGAAGAGAAAATCAGAACAGAAATATAACAAATAAGGAGATTGATTGAATCAGTAATAAAAAGTGTTCTATGAAAGAAAAGTCAAGGACCAGATGGCATTATGGCTGAATTATACTAAACATTAGAAGAACTAATACCAATTCTTCTCAAACTCTTCCAAAAAATTGAAGAGAAAAGAATACTTTTTACTTCATTTTGTGAAGCCAAGACCAGATAAGGACACAGCATAAAAAGAAATCTACACGCCAATATTCCCAGTGAATATAGATGCAAAATCCTCAACAAAATAATGGTAAACCAAATTCAACAGCACATTAAAAATATCATTCACCAATATAAAGTAGGATTCATCCCAGGGATGGTCCACATATACAAACTAATAAATAATACAAATGAAAAAATCTCATTAACAGAATGAAGGACAAAAACTATAAGATCATTTCAATAGATACAGAGAAAGCATTTGATAAAATTTGATATCCTTTCATGATAAAAACTCTCAACAAATTAGGCATAGAAGAAATGTACCTCAACACAATAGGGACAATATATGACATACCCACAGGTAATATTGTGCTTAGTAGAGAAAAGTTGAAAGTTTTTCCTCTAAGATCTGGAAAAAAACAAAGATACCTACTTTTGCCACTTCTATGCAGCATAGCACTGGAAGTCCTGCCCAGAGAAATTTAGGCAAGAAAAAGAAATAAAAGGTATCCAAACTAGAAAGTAGAAAGTCAAATTATCCTTGTTTGCAGATGACATGAGCTGCTGTATAGAAAACCCTATCCACCAAAAATTTCTTAGAAGTAATAAATGAATTGAACAAAATTATAGGGTACAAAAATCAGTAACATTTCTATATACTAACAGCAAACTATCTTAGCAAAAAATCAAAAATACGATCTCATTTATGATAGCTACAAAAAAGATAAAATACTTAGGTATAAATTTAATCAAGCAAATAAAAGATCTCTACACTAAAAACTATGAAACATTGATTTAAAAAACCGAATACACAAATAAATAGAAAGATTGCATATTAATAGACTGCAAAAATTAATATTGTTAAAATGTCTATACTACCCAAAGTGATCCATAGATTCAACACAATCCCTATCAAAATACCAATGAAATTGTTCATGCGTATACACGTGTATACATGTTCTGTACGCCACATGTGTATACACATGTTCACATGTATAGAACATGTCATGACATTGTTCATGACAATGACATGATCTGGTGTATAGAAAACCCTGATCAATTTGATCAGGTCCCATTTATTTATTTTTGTTGTCAGTGTGATTGCCTTTGGTGTCTTCTTCATAAATTCTTTACCAAGGCCAATGTCTATAAGAGTTTTTCCAACCTTTTCTTCTAGAATTCTTATAGTTTCATGCCCTGGGTTTAAGTCTTTTATCCCCCATGAGTTGATTTTTGTGAGAGGTGATACGTACAGATCCTGTTTCAGTCTTCTACGTGTGGCTATCCAATTTTCCCAGCACCATTTATTTAATAAGGATTCTTTTCCTCAGTGTATGTTTTTGTATGCTTTGTCAAAGATTAGATACTATATGAGGATGATTTTGTATCTGGGTCCTCAGTTCTGTTCCATTGCTCTATGTCTCTGTTCTTGTGCCAGTTCCATGATATTTTGGTTACTATAGCTTTGTAGTATTGCTTGGAGTCTAGTAAATTGATGCCTCCTAATTTGTTCTTTTTGCTTAGGATTACTTTTGCTATATGGGGTCTTCTCTGGTTCCATACAAAGCATAGGATTATTTTTTCTAGATCTGTGAAAAATGATGTTGGTATTTTAATAGGCATTGCATTGAATCTGTAGATCACTGGTAGTATAGGCATATGATTTATAACATCTGTTCATATGCTAACTTGTCATTTGTATGTCTTCTTTGTTGAGATGTCTATTAAGGTCTTTGGCCCACTTTTTAATCAGGATGTTTTCTTATCGTTAAGTTTTAAGAATTCTTTGTATATTTTGGATAACAGTCCTTTATCAGATATGTCTTTAGTAAATGTTTTACTTCAGTCTGTGGCTTGTGTTTTCATCATCTTGACAGTGTCTTTTGCAAGGCAAACATTTTTAATTTTAATGAGGTCTAGCTTATTAATTTTTTCATGGATTGTGCCTCTGGTGTGGTATCTAAAAAGTTATCGCAAAATACAAGGACATCTAGATTTTCTCCTATGTTATATTCTAGTAGTTTTATAGTTTTGTGTTTTACATTTAGGTCTGTGATCCATTTTGAGTTAGTTTTTATGAAGGGTGTATGGTCTGTGTCTAGATTCATTTTTTTGCATGTGAACATCCAGTAGTTCCAATACCATCCGTTGAAAAGACTATTTTTTCTCCATTTTATTGCCTTTGCTCCTTTGTCAAAACATTGTTTCTTGAACTTATTTTCCCATTTGGCTATCATCCCATTTCTCTGTTCTCCTTTACAGTAAAACACCTAGAAAGTGTTATCTTTTGCCATTATCTTCAGTCCCTATCCTCCCATTTCTAAACATCTCCACTCAGGCTTTTGAACCCATCACTCTCTTGAAACGACTCTAGCCAAGGTTATGGGTCACTTTCATGTTGCAAAATCCAGTGGAAATTCTCAGTACTCATTTCATTTGACCTGTCAGCAGCATTGAATATACTGTTGACTGTGCTCTCATCCTTGAAAACTTTTCTTTACTTGACTTTCACAACAACACACACTTCTGACTTGCTTTCTATCACACTGACAGCTCCTTTATAGCCTCTTTTGCTGATCTCTCCTCTTTTTTCAAAACTCTTAATTTTAGAGTGTCCCATGGCTTAGTCCTTGGACTTTCTCTTTATTTATCTACAGTCACTCCTTCGATGATCTTGTCTCATCTCACCTGTGTCCTGACCTCTTCCAAATTCATATTTGTAGACTTGAGCTCACCACTGAGCTCTGGTATAAATTATCCTCTTCAATTCAACTTTCCCATGTGGATATCTAATGAGCATTTTCAACTTAATTAGTCACAAATTGATCTTTAAAACTTCCCTTAAAACTTACCTATTAATGACAATTTTCTCTCTCTAGTTGCTCAGGTCAAAACTTTCCTTTTCTTTCTGACTCCTCTGTTTGTCCCACACTATAGTTCAATTTGCCAGACTATTCTCTTGGCTTAACCTTCAAAATATACTCAGAAAACAAAAGCTTCTTATTAGCCCTACTGCCAATATTGTCGGCTAAGACCTTACCTCTTACTGGATCATTGCACACACCTCATATTTCAGCTCTGCTTTTATTCTTGCCCCCTGTAGTCTAATATCAGCTTTGGTATACTGCAACAATGGTCAAATATTCTTTCCCTCCAATCAGGATGTGAAGCCTATTTTGTACCCCTTGAACCTGGATCAGCCGTGAACTTGTTTTGGCCTATGGGACATAAGCTAATATAATACAAGTAGAGGTGGGAAAAGTACGTATGCATTTGGATTTGCCCTTTTTCTGTTTTTGGAAACCTTTGCAACCCAAATAAAGTGAAGAAACCCAGGCTAGCCTAATAGATGATGAAACATCTAACAAGAGTCATGTACCTAACCAGCAGCTGACCACAGACACATGAATGAACCAAAGGAGATCAACAGAGGCACAGACCAGCGTAGTCCAGGCCTATCCAAATTTCCATCTCCCAGAATCATGATCTAAATAAATGTTTATTGCTTTGAGTTACTAAGTTTGGGTGTGGCTTGAGATGCAGTAAATGTTACCTGAAACATTAGCAGAGCAGACAATGCCAATTGTTTAAAGTTTTCAGTTAGATCATGTCATTCCTCTACTCAAAACTCTGTAAAGCCAGTTGTGATTACTTAGCCCACAAGGTTCAGACTTAGTGGACATGCCCAACTTGAGGCCATTGCCCTGGCTCTTCTCTCTACTTAGAGCATTATGCTAGCAGATGTGCTTTTGGCTAAATCTCCCACCTTCATCATCTTCTAACCATTTCATTAAAAATTTCTCCCTCACTCAAAACTTCAATATACTTACTATGATTCATTTTTTCATCCATGGAAGTGATGTATTTAATACTTATTCATGATGTTTAGTGTCTAACTGCTCCACACTAGATTGTACAATCCTTATATCTAAGGATTTTTGTCTGTTATGCTTACCACTGATTTTTCAGCACATACAATTATTCCTGGAATAGATTAGGCCCAAAATATTTTTTGAACAATTGAATCATGGAGGGTGTGAGGAGTCTGTCTTTTCATGCAGCTTGGGTTTGAGGAGGAAATAAATTTTTCTGTGGTTTTAGAGAATTAAAACTTTTTATTCCTTGCTAATTTGTATGTGTGTATGTATTAACATAAAGAATTATAGGACAAAGTCTATCAGTATTAGAAGGGACAGGAAGTGTTTTTTCTCTTCTAATTATTAAATAGATGCTATTTAAATGAAAAGAGAAGTAAGTGTACATTGTTGCTTTTAAACTGTGAAAAATGAATGGGTGTTTCAAAAGGTCAGAATTGCCGATTATCTTTTAAATATTCTCTTCTCTCTAAAATATGCCATATTTATATAGTGTTATCCTTTGCATTTTGTGACCTCTATGCCAATCATGACAAGTACAGAATACTATAAGTCAATGTTCCGGAAGTCAGAGTGAAATGCTCTCTTAACAAAACGAAGTTTGAAAGTAAAATTATGCTTTGCCACTAGTCTTAATTCTTAGTAAACACACCTTTAATCTTTTTGATACCTTGAGTATATTATCTTTCATGGACTTTGCAAAGGTCAGAGAAGACAATTTCCTTTGTAAATAGATCCCTTGCGAACATCTCATATTTGATTTGTTGGAAATGAGCATTTTAATGCTTTCCTCTCCCTTTTCCTATGTTACTAATGAAAAAAGTCTGTATATTATGGACTCTGATGCCTGATGTGTTTAATTCTTTTTTTTCTTCATGATGACATTCACGCTCTGAATCATTTTAAAATGTTTACCCAGACTCATTAGCATGTTAGTCTCTGCACAGACTGTCATGTCGCAAAAATTTTGATTGAGACTAGGTATAAAAGTATGGACAGAATTTAGCTTAAAATAACAGTAGGATTCATGAGAGCAACATTCACTCATTCATTCACACAATACCAAATTACAGAGTACTTACTATCAACCAGGGACCCTACCAGGAATATGGACAATAGAAGTAAATGTCATACATAGACCGTTTTCTTGAAAATGTTATTAATAGTTTAGCGATGGAAACATAGACATGCTATATACTATAAGAGAGGTCACTATGCAAGTGCTCTTTTATATTTTCCAATAGCAAACAATCAATTTGAGCCAATATTTCATTTTATCAATAAATTGTTTCAATGTTATATAGACTAAATTCCATGTGCCTAACATCAGAGGTTTTGTTTGTTTTTCTGCTGTTTGACTTAAAAGTAGCATGGGGTATGTTCTATTGGAAGGTCTGGGAGCATAAATCACCCATGGTCCAATTTTTCCTTTCTGTCTCTGCAGGGAGAAAACAGCATGAGCTGTAGAGGGAATAGAACTTGACTCCACTGCTTGCAGGTGTGGGCAAAACACAAATTCACATACAAAAGCCCACCACGGACTTTCTTCCATGTGTTTATAATAATCTGAACTCCTGCCGGAGTGTCTGAGATTTGAGATCATTATGTTGTTCTGACTTAAAAAGTTTTTTTGAAAACTCCTCTATTCATTTCATTTGATTTTGCAGTTACGTGTGATGTTGTGGGCTTTGATTCAGTATGTTAGCATCAGGTGTCATAGGCACAACATTGGAGGCTATAGGTTTGATTTTCAGTTTCTTTAAGCTTGAAAACCTAGCTGACTATTGATCATTGATGAGTTGGGACGCAGGTGGTATTATTTTCAGTCTTCCAGGTAGAAAAGAAGGATTCCCCCAAGGAGACAGATACATATTAGAAATATATTTATAGTTGCACATGGGTTGTAGAAGAATAGAAGAAATTGAATTGAATTCCTTAAAGGTGGCATTTATCTTCATGGAGAAAAGATTAGGGAACCAACCAGATTTCTGTAATATTAAAAAGACAGTATGTTAGTAAGCATAATGGGAACTTCATCAGAAGGCTTTCAATTTTGTTTATCCTTATAAATCATTAAAACCTAAATATCAATTTCTTTGAAGGTTGAATTGCAGAATCCATCTCAGAAATTATGATAATGTAAAAGTAGGATTAAAAAACCCCCAAAAAGCAAAATAGAAAGACATGTTAATATGTAAATATAAGGTACAAATGAAATATACAGGGGAATACAAAGGTTTTAGTTTAAAACGATCAGTTGGATGGGATAATGTGATAGTCTGTATGCTAGGTTGAGGAAAAAGAGGAGGTGGGTCTACATTGTATCTTAAGAATATAAAGATTCTTACACATTCTTACACATACATGAATGTATAAAAGTTATATACAGAGATAGAAATCATGTGGCAGATTTGGTAATATTACCAAGATAAAAAAGACAAATATGAAATAAATATGCTGATAGGATACTTAATCCAGAAAGGGAAAGTAGGTGTGACCTCATGAACAGTTTATTAAAAACTATATGATTAATATCCTACTTCATGGGGAATGTTAATTTCCCTTGTACGAGTTGGGCAGTAATAAACGAGTTATTGGGATATGTTACAAAGAGGAGAACACAGAAGAATTCTTTAGGCCAGTCATCTCCAACTTTTTGTCACCAGGGACAGGTTTCATGGAAGACAATGTTTTCACAGGACAGGGGCGGGAGGAGGAGAAGGAGCTCAAGTGGTGATGTGAGCGATGGGGAGCGGCTACAAGTACAGATGAAGCTTTGCTCACTCACCAGCCACTCACCTGCTGCTGTGCAGCCCGGTTCCTAACAGGCCAGGGACTGGTACAGATCTGCACTCAGGGGTTAGGGACCACAGCATTTTGGCTCCAGGCTATCTATATTTCTATCTTAGATTAATGAGCTTTTCTATTTGTTTTCAAATGACTCATACCACCAACCAGGGAACCCACTCATTTGGTTGATAAACTAGAACAAGTTGAACATTGTAAAAAAAACTTGATCAGGCTTGGAGATGCATTTCCTAATCAAACTCTCAATGAATGAAAACGTACAAGGTCCAGGGGATTACCCGATGGAAACCATCAATAATTAATATTTCTATAGCATTTTACATTTTACCAAGCATTTTCACATTTATATGCTTGGTCTCCCTGGCCTCTCTTTCTTCAAGTTTATATTCAGAGATGATATTCAAAATAATTAGTTTTTCCTTTAGAATAGATTTTGGCCCTAATGCCTATTACAGCTAAACAGAATTAGCCCTGAATTTTTTCTATAATTATTTTTTAAGTAGCTATGTTAATATCTTGCCATGTTGCTGTTTACTTAAAAATCGTATTTTCAAGGAAAAACTCATGTTTATATCAGGACAATTTTAGTTGCAAGTGACAAAAACTCAACTCAAAGTAGCTTAAGCAAAAATAAAACAAATCAAAACATCAATGCCTCCTCCTACCCCTCCAAACCACCCCCCCCCCATAGACTTTGTCTTATATAGCCAGGAAGTATATGCATGAGTGATTCACTGGCTCAGTCAAAATAACATTACCAGAGAGATTTTTCTTTCCATCTTCAGATTTTCTTATACCAGGTTAGTTCCATTCTCTCCTGCTGCAGGAAAGAGTTGTGGAGATTCTCCAAGACTACATCTTTACAATGTGAAATCTAAAAGGAAGAGACACTCTTTATTTCCTAGGGCTAATAAATAACATAGCAGTTCTCTGATTGGTCCTGGTTGTGTTATACATTTACTTCTTGAACCAATTGCTGTTGAAAGGAAGATGTAGTGCCTGGATTTGTAGGACTTGGATAACGTGTCCACCTCTCTGTCTGTTTCATGGTATTACTAGAATCACATGAGATGGGGAAGGAAGCAATTTCCCAAAGAAACCCCAAAGGAAATGGAAACAATTGTTGAATAGAGATAGACTGTCCTTGCCATAGTTTACTATAGAAAATGAATCACAAATTAAAACATGTATTAGAAAAAGTATGTGATCATTAGAGTTGTGATTTTTTTTCCTCTGCTAGAATTCTTCTGCATCTGTTTTATTGGGGAAAAAAAATAATAACTTTTAGTATGGGTACAACTACTGGCTTGCCAATGACTTTAATTCATGTGTACAACTCACTGCATTTACTAAGAGGAAAAATGCTATCTTTCAATGATACAGTCTTCAATATAGTCATCCATTTCTCAAAATTGGATTGCAAAACACATAAAAATGTTTTCTAAATCTATTTTGTTCTCTTTCGATTATGCATAAATTCTCTTTATTCCACCCATACCAATTTTTCCATGAAAAGAATCTACATCTTTCTGACTGACACCTTGCTTTGTTCAGCATTTTCCAAGTGTTTCCTTATTAACCTCACTCCAATAAGAAACTCTTCTTTTAGAGGTAATCTGAACATGCTAGTCCTTGATCTTGCTGAATTTATACTAATCCAAAATATACTTTCATTTTATCCAAAGGTGCATAGGACATATAGCTTTGAGGATCTGAATAAATTCAAATATTTTCTATGTTCAAGTTTAACCCCCCATCCCCCACCCCCAAAGAGTACATTGTGATTCAGTGGCTGTGCTCTCTCCGGTGGTTGTTCATCTACCAGCCGATGACACGTCAGAAATAGCTCCTTCCTCTTTAGGGCAACTGTGCCAATAAATGCGTGTGTCATGACAGCAGTGTATGCAAAACATGTTCCTTAGATTGCTTGCATGGGTCATTCTGCATTTCATCAGTTTTGGTCTTTCTCCTCCTTAAAATCCTCTTTCTTATCTTCTCCACCTGGCAGATTTCTTAGGTTTTACCTTTTTTGCAACCTTTCTCTGGTAATCCCAGGCAAATTTTATCTGCCACATATTCCACAAAACTTTGTAAGTTATATTGTTATATTACTCATCACAATGTACTAATGTTGATATTATTTCTTTGTCTTCCTTTAGGGTCTAGCACAACACATCTTTTTTTCCCTCTCACCCCTAGTGCAAGCCCAGTACTGGGCTGGGATGCTCCTGATCACCAAAGACCATCTCTTCTACCCCTTCACATACCCTGAAGTTAACTCACCAGTATTTCATTTAGAACACTTATGAAAATCTGAAAGCTCCATGAGAACATGAACTATGTCTACTTTGTTCAGTATTGTCTCCTCAACACACATAACACTGCCTAACAAGCATTTGTCCCTCAATGAATATTTGTAAAAGGAATTGAAATGAATGAATAAATAAAAATGAATTTGTTAAATGGATAGAACTAGGTCAATGACTAGTCTCTATTCTTTTGGACTGTAATTAATTAGACATTTTTTAAAAGCTCCTCAGGTGATTCCAATGTACAGCCATGGTCAAGAAACCCCCTCCTAAATTCATAGCATCTATAATAAAACTAGAGACATGTTTGACTCTATGTCCAGGCTGTTGCTTTTCCTCTTTCATATAAAATTATCTCCTCCTTTATGATTTAAGGCACTAATCCAGCTATACCACATTCCATTTCCCTCTTGTTACCAGCAGCTACAAAATACAGGGCATTTTCTCTCTCAGTGATTAGGAACTTTAGTACCTGGTTATGATGTTTTATACAAAGTTTGGCACCATCCCAGGTGTTTTCAATATTCTTTGGGATCATTATACAGATGTAGGACATCTTAACCACCAGACTCCAGTGAACCCATTTTTCCTTAGTACCTAAATCCTATGGATCATCTTGGATCATTGTGTCATCATCAGGAGTGACCATGGCTTTTTTTGAAGGATTTGGTGACAACAAAGGGGTGAATTCATGAGCTCATAAGGGAAAGAAAAAGTCACATGGATGAAAGGGTTATGTTAAAGTGAGCAACTAGACATCACATCAGTTGCTTTTCATGCTCACTTTGGCCAAGTTAGTGTAGGTAATAAATCAGGTAGTTGCCTCTCACATTATTTTGTCTGATATAACTCCAGGCATCAGAGCATGAAAGGAAACCACAGGAGCTTACAGTAGGTAAATGTGGAATCTCATTTCTTTCTGTGCCCCATTTTAGTTAGTTCAGACTCAGGGCAATGTAGAGAGCTCATCTTTGGATTTTTCACCCCACTCAAAGGGGTGGAGTGACATGCAGATAGAAAAGGGAAACCAAGTCACACCCAACTCTGATGCAACCTTTTTGCCTCCTTTGTGTCTTAGGGAGTACATTCACTTTCCTATACCCATCCTTCCTACTTTTTTCAGACTTAGACTAGACTTTCACAAAACCCTGCAAGAATGATACACTTCAAGCACAGAAAATGTCTCTAAACAAGGGATCCCAAAGTGTTTGCCTTCCCAAACACACAGAACTTTCATTCCTACTTATTCTGCCCTATAATCACAACCACTTTGGTTCCAGTACAAATCCATGGCCTTTAGTAGTCCTCCTTCCTTCTGTTCAGTGATTTTTACTTGTCCAGCACATTGCACATATCAAGAGGCCTTGGTTCCTTTTATTGAAAAATGTTATTAGAAACCAAGATCTGAGTGCCAGAGGTGCACCTGGTTATTGGGGTACTATTTCTTTTAGGTCTTCTCAGCTGAGAGAACAAAACTACATACATTTATGCTAACTTGTATGTAAACATATTTTGATATGAAACCTTTTATATATACTTAGCTAAACATGAGTTCTTATCAATTTCTCCAACTCCAATCCATTATCACACAAATCATTCTTAATTCCTCCTCTTGTTTATCTGTAAAGTGCAACAGCGAGAAGCCTGTCATCCATTTACTTAATTGTTTCATTCTCATGTACATGAACAGCAGTCCGAGAATTGCTAACTTACACTCCTTTATCAACTCCTTGATACAACTTTATCAACTAGAGTAGTGTCTATGTACAGCTTCTTTTACTTTTAGTCCTATAGACTCTACTCACTTCCAAATATACTTAGGTCAGCATCTTTTCCCCGGATTCTCTTCAGTGAGGTTCTTTCATACATTTGTATTAATAATATAGTAAAGTTATCTTGCTACAGTCTGCATTCCTTACTGGAATGTCCCTACCTCTTAAATGATTTTTTTTGATTTCAGAATATTATGGGAGTACAAACATTTTGGTTACATATATTGCCTTTGCACCGCCCATGCCAGAGCTACAAGCATGCCCATCCCCAGACAGTGTGCTCCGCACCCATTAGTTGTGAATCTATCCATCCCCTCCACCCACCTCCCACCTGCCCGTCACCCAGTGAATATTACTTCCACGTGTGTACCTAAGTGTTGATCCATTAGTACCAATTTGATAGTGAGTACATAGGGTGCTTGTTTTTCCATTTTTATGATATCTCACTTCAAAGAATGGGCTCTAGCTCCATTGTTTTTTATGGCTGAGTAGAACTCCATGGTATACACATATACCGCATAATATCTGGATTCTAATAGAACTCTTCAAATTCCTGCATGAAGGATGTCTTTCAAAAAAATTATTGAGTTTGGTTTTCAAGTTAATTTGTATCCACTTGATGTTTTCCAACTTATGTGTACAGGGTATTCAAAGTATAACAACACTTTGGAAAGAGAAACAAGGTAGGAATGAGGAGCTCTGTAGGCTTGTCTGAGCTCTCCTTTTATCCCTCTGTGTCGCCAAAAGCTTTTCTAGGTCTATTTGCTCCTGCTTGAAATGGAAGCATTATCCTTGATAATCCATAGTTTCCCTCTTGCTGGACCCTTGCAACATCAAAAACCCTAAACTGGTCTGGGTTTGGCTGATAATTAAGGTCTACAACCTGAGTTTTTTAAGAACTAATTTCTTCAGAACCTGTCTTGCACAAATTGTGATGTTCAATACTATTTCATATTTCATATCTATTTCAATATAGTAATTATTTTAATGGATATTTTTCTGTAACCCATTAGATAAACGTATTTGGGGATTGTATAGATAATATTAGCTGATTTTTTTAAGTTTCCTTAAAAATATAAATCAGTGCATGATTTTCCTCTGCTCAAAACTCTGTTTCTCCCTCCCTCCATAAAGAAAAACAAAACAAAAAAACAAAACCAAATCCTTACACTGGCCTAGAAAGCCCTCTTGGTTTGGCCCTTGGTGACCTGTCCTATCTCATCCCCGGTCACTATTCCGTTGCTTATTGTACTGTTGGATTTTTTATATCCAGCCGGTCACCTGGCATTGACCCTGATTCTAGGAACTGGAGACATCTGAATTTCTGCTTAATCTGTTTTGGTGTGTCAAACCTCTGCTAAGGTGTTTTGTTGTTTTTTTGATTTTCATAAAAAGATCAAATATATTTGTTCAAAATAAAATCTCACAAAATCAGTTTCTTCATCATTTGCTTCCTAGTTAGACTATTTTCTCTTCTTTTAATCTAGCCCTCCCATATTTGCAAAGCTGACAAACCAATGATTTTAAAGAAAAAACTCTTGCCAGTCCCTGTTTACCTTAAGCCTTGTCTTTCTGATTTTCTTCCCCATTAAACAGGTTCAGCTCCACAAAGTCATAAGTAGATCATGAATTTTCAGAGAATGAAAAAATAAAATGTAAAAATGTAAAATGCATATGTAAAACTGTATAGAAAATATTCATTAAATGATTCCAAAATGACCTCAGTATACAAAATACCATGTTTGATATTTTAATCACACATTGTATGCAAAGTAAGCAAAGGTCCAATCCTGCATTGACGTATAATAGAATAGATTCTTTTACGTGTGGCAAAATCAGAGGGACTGAAAACCTCCCTTGCTCTTTTGCCTAGCTCCAAGGTATCTCTCGGTCCCTTCTGAGTGATGCTTAGCATATATCATTTGTTAACTTATAAGCATACAAAAAGGAAGGCTTCTGCTAAAAACTTCAAATATGACATGTGGGAGAGGTGCTATAGGAATATCATTAACAACTTAGCAGGAATTGGATAACACAGGATGACCATGGCAGAGTGGGAAAGATGATGGCTCAGTCTGATGGTGTCCAAGAGCTGGTGAAGGGAGGGAGTGAGAACAGTGGCAGAGGTAGATTCCCCAAGGAGAGCTCCAGCAGGAGAGGAAACCAGGCCACCTGAGTGCAGCACGCTCAATGCAAGGATTAGTGAGCCACTTCCTGAATGTGGGATCAGTTTGACATGGAAATTTAACTCTCCTCTTTGTCTTTTTTTTCTTTGACTCAACAAAAAGGTTGGACCATAGGTACCTGCATGTTCCCTGCCCTCCCTTTTGTCCCTCTAGGAAAGCAGGACAGCCATGGCATCATCTTACTGAGGGATGGGTTTGGCAGGGTAGACATATGGAGCTACCATTTTGAGTAACGGAACTCTACAACAACATTTAATTTCTATACGGATATGTTTGAATAGTTGGGCTGTTCAAGAGACAACTTCTAAAAGGTCATTTTTCACTCAGATATATGCTTTCTTTAGGAAACTCTGCAAGGATCCTGCTTATCTAAACCTGTGTTTGCTGCCTTAGCTGCGTCATGTAATTTTAATGATATGAAATGAAAATTGCATTAGTCAGGAGCTGTTAAGACTTTCACTACCAAAAAGTAGGCAAAACCTTATTTTAATAGGTTGGAAAAACACACGGTAGTGGCCACTCCCACTCATATCTTCAAATATTTTGTAGTTTTCAAGGCATCATTGCCCAACAATCTAATTTCCCTTCAAGGCATTTGTCTTCTTTTTGGTTAAGAAATAGGAAATTTTCTGCTTTTTCAAAATACACCCATTTGTATCTTATTTAATTCTGCAGGTTTGGACTAATGTATGAGTGTAAAAGTAATATTAACACATATCCAGGTTTTCTACCAATCTTTCTGTTTAGTAATGAAGGCCAGTGGTAAAAATATCATTGCAGACAACTTTGAATTAATTTTTTCAACATGGGTGAAACCCTCACATTTCATATGGACTCATCACTGAAGTATGTTTTTGCTGTGTTTTTCAAAATAAGTATGTTAAATGAGCCCTTAATTTTGTTTAGAAGTTACTATTAATTGTTCTGGAAAATGTGGATTAAACAATTAAATAAAAGTGCATTTGCTAAATTTAACATGAAAGAGTTGCAACACATTGTGCTTGGATAACATGCACATGTTCAAAGTAACTGACTGAAATTTGGATTATTTTTGCAACTAATTTTGAAATTTAAGATTTTTCTACTTTAACCCAAGATTCATGGTATGCATATGCTTGAAATCTGCTGAAATAGCTACTTAGTCAAACCAGCCTTCCCAACCAGATGAGTCATTTGTTTGCTTCATTTCGTCTTAAGACCTGTGAGGGGTTTCCAAGCTGTCCCTCTTGTAGCAGATGGAATACTCTCAGGAGTCCATCCCTATAGCAACCACAGCTGCACCGGGCAACCAGTGCTCTACTGATTTCCAAATAGCCTGTGAGGGCATTGGAGTCTGCAAAACCTTCCTTCACCGACTGGGTTCCCTGCTGATGCTATTTGGCTAATATCTAGTTTGATCTCTATCTCACAGAAGACTGCAGTCTTGCATATAACTTAAGAAAGTAGTCAACCTAAAAATAGAATTATTTTAAGAAAATAACATTTTTTTCTAGATGCATTCTCTTCAAAGTCATATAGTCTAAGTACTTGGTTATATTTTATGAGGTTACTTGCCACAGTTAAATCTACACCATAAACCTCATGGGTAAGGAAGTTTCAAGTCAGATAAAGCCATAGGCCATTACAGCATTTTTGTGAAGATTTAGCAGCTATCATATGGAGGTTCGCATGAAATAAGTTCAATATTGAGTACAGGATAAGTACTTGGGGGCAATCCTGGGAAATTCCTTTTTGGATTGGCATGCCCCTGGCTGGACACTTTGCAATACTTTCTTGGTAATTTTTTTGAGAATACATCAGTAGTCTTGATAGCTGCAAACGAATTGGGGTAGAGTCATAGTTTGGACTGCGCATTACAAAAATGGTTTGACTATTCAGATATAATCAGTTTATTGAGGTTTTAGAGAGTATTGTTGTTTGGGGTGTAGTGAAAAGTGCTGATATGAAGTTTGAAGGGTATATAGGTGGAAATGATCTCAATAAATCAAAGCATTTTACCAGTATTAGAATAAAACATATATTGGCTATGACTGAGGAATCTCTACTCAGCACCATGGTGTGGTTTCATTGTTACTAACATCTGTGATTGTCCAGGCTCCACCACGCTTTCCCTGTTCCTCCTCCAGAATCTCCCTGAGCTAGTTTGGAAGGATGGTGGGACAGAATCTGTACAAGGGCAAGATATATGATTAGCCTTGTGCATTCATATAGCGTGATGACATCTATTGTTGGGGAGTTGAATGGAAGCACCTGGAGGCCAGGTGGAGGCATGTAAAATCCCTCACTTCTTTCACTATAAGCTTTTCCCCACTCCAAACAATAGTTTAAATGTTTAGAGGTTTTCAAGAATAATATGATACCTTTCTAAAAACAAATTTCCATGCCTTAGCTTAGGGTTACATCTAGGTTACAACAATGTAATGTACTGAAGAGCAAAAGAGTCTATCAACCAGGTAGTTTCCATGTAATTCCAAATATACACATATTTTCTCCTTCCTAGAGCTAACATACCCAGGCGGCAGATGGGATTGTCATTTTCCCCACGTTTTTGGTGTCAGATAAACACAGCTTTCATGTCATGTACACACTGCAATATGATTGCATATGGTTTCATTGAGAATTTCGTATTTTATAGGGTGTAACTACACTGTAACATGAAATCCAAAAGGCTGGCATTGAGCATTGGGCTAATCTTGGACTCCCTCCAAGGAGGTTTTGAGTTCTTGGAAGTGTGCACAATGGTACTCATTATAGCATGGTCTTGTTTGCAGCATGGGCCATGAATGTGGACCTTGAGGATAGCATTACGGGGAAGCTCTGTTTTTCAGGGAAATGCTTCCTTGCCAGGGAATTATATCTGCTCCCCACATGCACATTCGTTATGCTGCCAGCTGTTCTCTGTTGTTATCACTTGCAGCCTGCAGTCTGGGTCCACTCAGGAGTGGCTCTCTCCAGGGTGAAAGGGAAACAGAGACAGCTGCCATCGAATCCGGATGGTTTCCTTGTGGCTGCTGCTGTGCAGAATCGTGACTTCTGCCTGTCTTGTCCCTGGGCTCTCAGCAGTTTGGCTGACTAGCCGTCTGCAGTAGCTTGACCCTCCAACCTTCTGCCCCTGCCTTCCCATTTTCCTTCCAGTCTGCAGTTTGCTGATCCCTGGTTGCCTCTGCCCTTTCTCAGGACCCATGGCCTCTGTCTTTCTCTAAATTATCAGTCTTCCTACCCTGCTGCTACCCGGAACCTGCATCAACTCATGTGCTTTTCCCTCCAGCTACACCCTCAGGGCCACGTTACCACCACACTCTCATCCTGTTTCCACCCATAACCTAGAACATTTAGACTTCGAGTTACAGACACAACAATGAAACCCAACCCTTGCAGCAGCTTTGAATTGCCATGAGTTGGAGTTCAATTATCATGCATTTACTGTATCATTAGAGCTTGTTTTCCTTGATGAGAACTTTGTGAGATGGTGACTAAATTCATTATTTAAAATAACTATCATCAAAGCATTAGTCACTTTAGAAATTTGGGTGAATCAGAAGAGAAAAACTAGTAGCTTAGGCATTCCAATTAAGTTCTTTAGTCATCTAGAATAAGTGAATAGAGCTTCTTTTTT
The DNA here is from genome assembly GCF_000956105.1 of Propithecus coquereli. Taxonomy (NCBI): domain Eukaryota; kingdom Metazoa; phylum Chordata; class Mammalia; order Primates; family Indriidae; genus Propithecus; species Propithecus coquereli. The sequence continues at coordinate 6,989,856 of NW_012142745.1, forward strand.
TTTTCTCTCTTTTTTCTGACTAGATTTGTGAAATTGTGATTGTAATCTAGTGAATCAGTTCCTTGTTTTGGAGATAACAAAACTTTCAGGGTTTAGACTGTAGAAACACAAGATCTGGGGTTGGTTGGGCATATGTATATGGCTTTATATACATGATGATTATAATATGATTAAGTTAGGGGTATACTGTTACGTTTTCTTTCTCCTTACTTAAATTAGACAGAATTTCAAATTGGAAACTCTCTTTGTCAGATTTGGAGAATGGGCGCTGAAAATTATCTGCTATGGACACAAGGAAAGCAGAGACAACCAATCTCCCTTTGTTTAAAAGAAAACTTAAATAACTTTTCTCTTATTGGCATATTTGTGTTTTTCTTTTCATTCTACTCCTGTGTACTTATGTCTTCTTTCTGAATCTCTGACGACTTCAAGTTGAGATCTAGAGGCCTATAACGTTGTGAGAAAAAATAGAGTCACCTAATTCTTTCTCCGTGGCGATGCTCTCCCTGTCAGGAAGGCTGGGCTCCAGTTTAAAGTCTTTCTAATTGCCTTGAAATTTTATAGTGGGATGTTGGTGCTCTCTTTCCTCAGGGAGGTATAAAATGCAAGCCTCCCAGAGGTTCATACAGCATTCCTATGTGCTGTAGTCATTTAAAACACTAACGTAGATTGGATCTGCTAGAATGTATGAACCAAATGTCAAAGCAGCATCATAGAGCATGGGGTCTGGTAAAGAACCTTCTCTAGCTATGAGCCCCATTTACAACTTTTAGGCTTATGAGTAAATTCATGAAGCAGCTCTGTATTCCCAAGTGGGCTCTATATTCCCTTCACAAGTGCCTCTCTCTTAGTAGTAGATTGTGCAAGGTATAGCAACTTACTCTTCTCTTCGTGGGGATGTCTTGACATGTCTCAGGCCACTGGACCCCTGAAAACTTCATCAAGGTGGCAGTATTTACATTTTTACATTATTTCATTTCCTGCTCCTCGGCTGTAGGAGGAAAACTTACAGTATATATATTTTGCAGTAAAGCAAAGAATTACCCAAAGGGGTTTATCTTCCCCTTGATTCAAGAGGCTCTGTCTCAGGTTTGAGATTTGGGTGGAAAGTATGACTTTTTATTGTGATGATTTAAGTCACAAAACCATGAGATATGGATTATTTTGCTTATATATATATATATATATATATCTCAAGTAATACTCAAGTAGGCTGCACATTTATTTTAGTCTTAGTAACTTCATGGAGAATTAACCGTCATCAAAAAGCTCTGTGAGTTTAACTATTTTGAGGACTTCTCTGGCTCTGCAACCCTCTGTAGTATTCACACCTACCTGGTTTTTGGTGAGAATTGTTTCTCTGCTAGCTCTGCCACGAGGCATATTTGATATCCTGAAACTTAAGCACTAAATTATAGAACTAACCATTCCTAGAGGAATGAGAGATTTATAGAGGCAAATAAAAAAGGGGAGAAATGTACTACTTGATTTCGCTCCCTCTGGGATTGTATCATCCCTGCTCAATTCCAGGAGGCCCTTCTGATGATGGCATTTCCAGTTTCATCTGTGGTCTGCTCATAACAGCCACTACAGAACCTTCCAAGATGCTAGTGATCTCTCCATAATGCATTTCTCAAAGCTTTTGTGAAGCATGCCCTCTAGACCCTCTTGGGGATGTAACAGATGGGTGAGCACCAACACATGAGAAATCTACTGGAGCTTTCATATTTCCCTAATCTCTCAGATTCTGTCATTTATAGCATACCAAGAAGGTTCTAGCATCTCTCTTTCATTTAGTGCAAGACACGGTTGATTTGGGTTTCAGCCAACAAACTAAGCAAAGTTGTAAAACTATTCACAATTTTTTTAATGAACCGTCTACATCCATAATCTTGGTCAATGTGACTGTACAATGAACTCAGCTCAGTCTAGCACCACAGTCATTTCTTCTAGGTCTAACACCTTCAGAATCCACTTCTGTGTATATTTTCCAAGTATCTACCAAATACATATTGGAAAATTATGCCATTCATTGGCTATGCATAGCAAATTCTTCTAGTTCAGATTTATCGGTGGCCCTCCTGGCATCTGCTAGAATTTAAGAATACTTAAGAGTCTGGAAACAATAAGAGTGATAAGAGTTCAGCAAAAATCTGCAAGGCAATCACTCAGGCATGGTAACCTTATGGTCTTCAGGCAAGTGGAGGATGATAGTTTCACATAGGGAAGGAAAGGAGAAGCTGCTTTTGGTGACAAGAGAAGTCCAGAAAAATTTGCTGGGAAACTAAGGTTGTTATATTCATTAAAATATGCCCAAATATACCCATTCCAATTATTAAAGTCCCACTCTTTTTTCATGAATGCTATAACTTTATATTAAGAGCCCTACCAAGTTTGCGAATTCAATTTGCCTTCTAATTCAACCACCACCTACAGAATAGTTTTCACAATTCTCACCATTAGATTCAAGAAATAAGGAATTATTTCAGGGACATCAAAGAATCTCTGTGGTCCTCTAATCTGTGACTTGAACTGGGCATTTAAAACCTTGACCTTGCAATTTTCTTTCTCCAAGTTCTCCAGTGCACTTACATGAAGTGACATCAATTGCAACAGCTATTTCGTCTTCTAAAGCCTTGCCTTATGCAGGTATTTGACTTCAAACACTGAAAGATTATGATACAAGCAGCTCTTTACCACTTACTCTGTGGAACTGCCGTGTCTCATCGGAGGAGACACCATGTCTTGGTGCTCTTTCCATATTTCCTATTTCTCTTCTACATTCCGTATGCTGTTTACTGTGAACTCCTGTGGCTCTCTGCCTGAGAATGTCTCTAATTTTCTTCCTGGTGAAGGAGCATGCTCAACCTGAATGCAGGTTGAGCCAAATGGACTGGAGGAGCCATACTCTGGGAAGCAATCTTCAACCAAAATGAATGGGCAGTTAGTGGATAGGAACTCTAGCTTTATCCCCTAGACTTAACTCTCTGTGATTATATACCTTGTGGACAGCACCACGGTTGTCTAGCAGCATGGATCTTCAGTTGCTCAGTAAAGTTGTTGTTTTTATTTTTTATGATTAGTGTAGAGTTTACTTGAGCTCAAAAGCTTGAGACCTTTAAATTATGTTTCTTCTCCTTGCTCTCTCATTTCCCTGATTTCTTAATAGTGTTTCCTGGGATCATCTCTCAATTAAACTAATTGCATTCAAATTCTTGTGTCAGGGTCTTCTTCTGCGGGTAACCAAACAAAGACAGATACCTGTGTTCCACTGGCAATGAGGTCATTACTGCCTTAAATCTAATCAGACCTGAGAGCCAATTCTAGAGTTTCATCTTTAAGGTTTGTCCCCTGTAACTGATTCCAGGATGAAAACTTACATCAGTCAGGATTTGGTTAGGGAAACAGACATCACTCTATATACTGTGGATCTGAAATATAGGGGCACACGCCACTCCTGGAAGAACCAAAGGAGTAGGGATCATAGATGCTAAAGGTCAGGAAAATTGCTAGTGAGGATCAGGAAAAACACCGAGTAAAAGCAGGAAAAAATATAGCTGCTATAAAGGCTTTCAGCAAAGCGTGTGCTTTTCAGGTGCTTGCTAGAAGTCTGTCTGATTCTCACAGTTGTCCATCTTTCCTGCTGCTAAATCCTTAGGAGAACAATGGATTTTCCTCCCTTTTGCCTTCAGAATCTTGCACAAGTGCCCGTCCTTGACAAACTCTAAACATGGAAATGGATTATTTTTGAGAAATGTAGTTCCTGGATTCTCCACTTCCTTACAGGCAAATTCTTGGAAGGGGATGGTAGTGATGTTATTACCAGTCCATCTGGAATAATAAGCAAAGTCTGGAACATGAAAGGCTTTGCGTGAGATTTTAAGCATTTTTGTTTTAAGTCCAAGAACAATGAAAAGATGTTCACAGGTTTTAAGAAGAGGTGTGATATGATCACATTTTTATTTTCTAATGTTTAGCTGTAGCACAGAGTTTGGGATGGCAAAAAAATCAGAAAAGCATAGAGCTTTAGTCTAGGAAAAAGATAATGATCATTTGTTACAGGGGGATAGTGAAGATATAGAAAAGTGGGTAGAGCTAAGATTTATTTCGGACATAAGCGTAGTCAAACATGGTGGTGGCCTGGGTTTGAAAGATGCAGATGACAAACTTATGAAGGTTACTGTTTTTTTCTGTCATTCATTAAGGTAGAGAATACTAGAACACAGCCAATTTGGGGCAGGCTAGCTGGTTTGGGGGTAGGTTATGACTTTGGACATGCTGAATTTGAGGTGCCTTTGAAGTGCAACGTGAGGATGCTGAGCAGAAAACACACTCAGTCACACTATATGCTTTAGAGAGGGTCATGCGGGTGTCCAGTGCCTCTTGGCAGTCGCTCACTGCTCACAGCCACTGATGGTAGCAGAAACACCCAGCAACTGCTTCCATGTTCAGTGCTAATTTCTCAGGGCCAGGGAGATTCTCCTTTGCAATAGTTTCTAGGAGCAATAGCTCCCAAGAGCTTCTTTTTAAGTACTAGATAATCAGAAATTCTTCCCAGTAGTTTTATGTATCCCCAATGATTTCTCCCTTCACAGGAGAGGTTTTGCATAATCATCGATGGCTAGTTTGGTGTTCTCCCTCAGCTACTCTTGAGGGGCAACTACAATGGGGCCTTGCTGAGCTGTTTCCAGGAAGCTGCTCATGCAAAGAAGAGCCACCTCAAAACACTCAAGTTGAACTGAAGAAAGTAGGCATTTGGAGTATCACATAATATTATATAACACTTTTCTTTCTGCTCTTTTATTCTATATCCTGAGGTGGGCTGGTTTAGGGGAGCTGTCATTCTCCCCAGGGGAGCTGCTCAGAGACTGTAGGAACAATTTTAATTTTTCTCTTGGCTTTATTAAGGTTGGGTAACCAAGGAGCCTGAAAAGTCCATATATCACCCTATCTCCCATGGGCATGGGTGTGGGCATTTTCTAGCCATGGAGTACTATGAGTGACCCAAAGTTTGTCACATAATATGTGAGAACTCCTGAGACAACCTTTAAATTATATAACATTTTATATCATTTATAATCCTTTTATAAGGAAGATTTGCCTCTTTTCCCCCATTTGTCTATTTACTCAATTATTTAAATCAATATGAACTTAGGTATATTTATTTTATACTTTGGGTTATAACCCAGGGCTACAATATTTTGTTTGCATACATTATTCCATTTTTGTCCTTTGGAACTTTTTTCAGGTTAAACCCATGTCCCTACAAAATGTCTCCATCCTTTTGTGTTTTGAATACTTCCTCACTTTATGGTACTAAAAGATATTCAAGGTTCATCGTGTACTTTCTGTATTCCAATCCTAGAATCAGCCATTCCTCTAATGAAACCTGGTTCCTTTGATTGGAGAATGTATTTAGAAACCAAGATCTGAGCACTGGTGTCACTCTCCTTCTTCCAGAAGCACTTTCTTTAGCATGTCTTACAGTGCAATTCTGCTGGTGACCAATTCCATCAGCTGTTGTATGCCTGGTGGTTCTTACCTTGGCCTCTCATAGTTTTCTCATATACATGTGCTGACCAGGATTGTGTGGAAGCCTAAAGGAAACCATCTGTAGGTCTCCAGAATTCTTTCTCTGTGCAGGTCTATGCTGTCCATGGTCATCTCCATTTTGGGAATCTGCCCCACAAATTCCAGCTGCTCTGACCTGACCCAGTTCTCAAGTCCATTTGCTCAAATCAGAGACCATCAGGCTCTGCTTTGGTTTCCCTTTCTTGTGCTTCAATGTAAAACACTTCAGGCAGGAATCTGGGCCAGTCATGGGCTGTGGGCTCCCCTTTGCTTCCCCTCTCCCAGGGATCAACACTAGGAGCTGCTTGTTGCTCAGTGTCTGAAGACTACTGTTATTTTGTCTGGCTTTCTATTTGAGACAGACACGTAAGTTGGGTTTCTGTTGCTCCATCTTTGCTGGAAGTGGAATCTCCTCTGCTTTTTATGTATATTGTTTTGAATGAAGATATGGAACTTTAGACAAATATTAGCAATAATTCTTGAAAGAGAATATTTAATTAAAAATTATAAACACAGAATATTTTATTAAAAAAGGACACTTTACTTTCCCTCTGAGAAATCATCATAAGACACAAATTTTGCTAACATAAAATGCATTGCCACTATTTGCTGGAAACTTTCCATGATAATATAAGAATCTGTGCTGTCTGCAGCATAAATGCTATTCTGTAAATTTTTTTAGTGTTCAATCTTCACTACTGTCTTTGAGGTCCCAGAAAAAATATTGGAAGTGAGGAGGGAAAGTAGAAGGAATTAAAAACATGCAAAAATATTTGTAATTTCACTGGAGGGAGTCAATAAATCTGGATTTATTTTTCTTCTTCATCAGAAAGTCTAATTTGAAAAAGCTAAATGTATTTATTAATTGGAGAATAATATAGAATAAATTAAAATTCTTTGTAAAAATAATGAAAATAAATAAAGCTAAGCCTTTTGGTGCATCTGAGATGGTATTAGAAAATTGCTATATAAAGGGGAATATTAGGAAATACAGAGGTTAAAAAACACTAAAATCTTATAGTAGTACTAATAAATATACAGGTTATAGTAAATGAGTTAAGACATCAGTTTAAATTAATGTTTAAAAACATTAATTTAACACAAAGCAAAAAATCAAATCTGTTGCTATTTGTAACAAAGAACACTTAAAAATTATAACACAACAAAATTATTAAAAAATTGGTATCAAATATCTACCAACTACAAAGAAAAAATATGTATACGTTGTGTGACAAGATTAAAAAAAATGTTCAATAAAACAGAGTTTACCTTCTATAAAGATAAAACATACAAACCTCAATAGAAAATCAATAGTCATTTTTTTTAGTGCCAAATAAAATATCAGAAGATATATAATGGAAATAGAGTTGAAACACAAAGAATTTTATCCTATCACTCTGTTTATTGGATTATACAGAAAAAATGGATACAGAGGAATCTGATAACAAAATTTATATACTATATTTAATGGGTGTATATCTTGAAGCAGAGGCTATGCATTCTATTCAGGTATGCTTATAATACTTTTAAAAAATAAATCATATTTTGTTACCATAAGAAATCTCAACATATTTCAAAATTTAGAAATGTTATAAACCTTTTAACAAAATGTGATAAAGTTTAAACTAATGTAAAAGTTCAAAATATTTAAAAAGTCCTAGGCATTTAGAAATTAAACATTCAAACAAAATGGTCTTTTCTGGTAAATAAATAATAAAAATGACAATATTACATCTTTAAACAGAACATTAAGCTAAACTTTGAGGAAAATTAGTGGTTTTCATTATTAAACAAGAATAAAATTAACATAGGTAATTTAAAATTTAAATTTACTAGTATAAAAAAGAAAATTAAGGGAATCAAAAAATAATAAAAAATCAGAAATTATAGAATTTGAAAATACAAAAAAATCAAATTTACAAATGAGTAAAAATGCATTCTTGAAATAAATCAAAAAAACGTTTTAAAAAAGCAACCTTTAAATAGTTTAGTGAGAAAAAGAAAAAAAATCAAAATGAAATGTAATTAGAATTTAGAAGGATTTAAATACAAGTGTAGATGAAGTTTTTAAATGTCAGAAAATGTAACATTGATGTCAGTGCTAATAAATTTGAAAAGATGAGCTATCATTAATTGTAAATTAAATAAATGAAACTTACTCCCTAGAAAATGTGAACAAATTCCGTTTCTCTTCCAAAAATAGAAACTCACTATGCTGGCAAATTAAAAATTAAAATTTAAAAGATGATATGTATTCCTTATAACAGTTTTAAAAAATCTTTAGAAATCCTTATTTGTAATACCAAAACTTTACTGAAGGCTATTTTAAATGGTCTGAATGTTTGTATCCCCACCCCAAATTTATATGTTGAAATCCTAACCCCCCAGTGTCATACAAGGAGGTTGGGTTTTTGGGAGGTGTGCAGGTCATGAAACCTTCATGAATGGGATTAGTGCCTTATAAAAAGACCCCAGAGAGTTCTCTCACCCTCTTTTCACCATCTGAGGATATCAGAGAAGTAAGCAACTTAGAAAAGTACCCTTGTTACCACCCAAATGGGTCCCTTGCCATCTGCCCAGAAGGCCACTATACTGAGATAGCAGGACCTGAAGCAGAGGAAGCTTTAATATCACAAGGCACCAAGCAAGGAGATGGGAGAAATTTCTCATATCCATCTCTTTGAGAATTTGGGGGCTAAGGTTTTCAAAGGTAGTTTGATGCCTAAGGGGCTAAGGAATTGGGTCTCTGATTGACTGGGGATGAATTCATAGGGTTAGGAAGCAGAAATTGTCTTCTTGGCTGAGACAGTTCCTGGGTAGGGGGTTGCAGGATCTGTTGGGTCAGTTCCCACACACGGCCACTGGTCCAGCTGACATCAGTTGGTCCCCCTGAATGCAGAGTCTAGAATATATCTCAAGGACCAGTCTTAGGTTTTGCAATAGTGATATTACCTATAGAAGTGATTGGGGAAGTCACAAATCTTGCCCCTGTCAAGGATATGTGACACTTACGCAGTGAGCAGTTACAGCAGTGAGCAACTGCAGGAAGGCAAGTTGGGAAATGATGGCTGGTTAACTTTTAGCTATGTCTATACTATTGTAGAAATCAGACTTTTACCACAGTTCTTGCCTCCTGGCCTTAGATTATCTTAATACAGGCGGTGTCTCATCCTCACCAGAATCTGACCATGCTGACACCCTGATCTCAGACTTCCAGCTTCCAGAACTCCAAGAAATAAATTTCTGTTGATTATAAGCCACCCAGTCTACTGGGTTATAGTAGCCAGAACTAAGACATTGTCTGAAAGAGGGAGAGAGGGCAAGAGTGACAACTCACATTGGGGGAAGGAGGGAATAAAAAAGAAAAACTCAATAATCCATAATAGAAAACATAAAATTATCTTCCAAATCAATCCATATATTCATTTTAATTTCATTTAAAGTACTAATGGAATTTTTATACTAATGCGACTTTGACAGTAAATCTATAATACATCCAAAAGAACAATTATGTAAAAACAATCAAGATTATGTTGATAAAGAAGAAAAATAAATATATTATTTTCCATGAAAGAAAAAAAACCCAAAGACTAGACAAGTTAAATATCTTGTCCAATCGTTCATCTGGTCGTTGGTAGGGGATAGGGGCAAAATACAAAATAGAGTTTTAAAAACTCTAAATCTGCTTCTCTCCCTTCATTTGATCTGTATAAATGGAGTGGTTGTTGTGATGGCTCCCAAATCATCCTTCAGGACTGAGCCACTAACTTCAGGGAGTGTTGGAGAGTAAGCTACTTCACAAAGGTTATGCCGCTTCCTTAGGGGCAGCACACATCCGTAACCAGTTGATGTAGAGGTGTAGAGACTGTGCCCCTGGCTTCAACCTTGCACAACTCTGAAGAGTCGCCCTAGCTGGAGTACCCTCTGTGGGATGAACTGAAGCCCTTTTGCAAATGCATTGCATTCCACTGCATCCTCTGCCCAACTCTTCTTTCATTATTCCTTTATGGGTGGTTTTCCTGCAAACACTCCTCAGAAAACTTCTTGCTTGTAAATCTTTGTCTCAGAGCCCATGTCCTGGGGAACCCAGACTTATATCTGACGGCAAGAGTAGTCCTAGGAAACAGATTCAAAAATAGGAACTTGGAGCTGTATCACTCCTGGAAAGCTGGCAATGTGATTACTTCACTTGTTGGTGGAGCACTGATCACCTCTGACATGCTATAACAGAACAATTGTTCAAGTGGTCCCTGAGGACGAAATGAGATGAAATGCTGGGGAATGTAATGCATTGACTGCTGCAATATCTCACAGGTTAGAGAGGTTTGGGGAAGCTGCAATTATAAGGACAATAGAATCAGAGTGCTATTGGTGCATTGGGCAGAGACAATGAAAGGCTGATGGTGATTAATCAACAATTTAAGGTAAAATGTGAAAATCAGAGGGCCTATTTGGCAGCGTATGAAAAGAATCCCACGCTTTGCAGCTGGAGGCCAGAAAATCTGAGAATTGGGCCAGGATATAATTATGTAAGAGTAGCAGAGCTCCAGAAAGGTTGGATTCTCACCCTCAGCAAATATGCTATTGCCAAGGTCAGGGTCATGGTTGGAAGGTTTAGAAACTGAGAATTGGAATGGGGACACCTGAACTGATGAAACCAGAACCTTAAAATCCCAAGATACCTGTAAATTCATTGGGTCTGCAGAAACAACTCACTGCTGCCGATTAAAGGCTTCTACTCCCTACCTGCTCGAGGATAGAGGGTACTGCCTTGCAAGTCAGACTCTGTCTCCACTTCTCCTTCTCCATGTCAGACTAATTACTGGGGTTATCACAAGATAACCTGGCTAGTGTATTCTAGTGTACTCCGTTAAAAAAGGAGAAGTGCTATTTCCTGAAAGAGCTTCAGGACCTAGTCAAATATAAAAGCAGGAGCCAGGAGCATGGGACTTGAATGGGACTGGATCCTGAGGGTACTGGATCATGCATGGCTGGTGGGTGGCCGGGGGCAGAATATCAAGTTGGATGAGGGAGCATTTATTACTATGGAGCACTGTCTTTGATATGGAATTTTACACCCTGGCAAGAGCCCTGGAAAGCAATGCAAACATGGTGCTACGTTGATTCTTGCAGGCTTGGAGAAAATGAAGGCTTGCACTAAGTGAAGAAGAAATGTCAGACCTGCTGTGTAAACAACACAGGAGGAAGTACATGGCTTAGAGAGTGAGCATGCTAAAGAGGATATACTACTGAAGGGCAGGAAATCAACTGTAGTCTATGAGAGGGGTCAGGGAACCCTCCATTTACTAAATAAGTATGCACTGGTGAGAGTAACACCACTATTGATGAGAATCTCAGTGGTGGCTGTCTACTGTAAGTAGGGGAATTGTTATGGTTTGGATATTTGTCCCCTCCAAATCTCATGTTGAAATTTGCTTCCCAGTGTTGGAGGTGAGGCCTGGTGGGAAGTGTTTGGGTCATGAAGGCTTCCTGAAGGCCCTCAACAGAAGCATATGACAGTGCCATGCATCTCGTATAGCCTGTAGAACCATGAGTCAAATAAGCCTCTTTACTTTGTAAATCATCCAACCTCAGGTATTCCTATATAGCAATGCAAACGGACTAAGAGAGGGACATAGTAGGATATTCTTAACAGAACTGGGCTGCCTGATAAAAACAGGGTAATGCAGTCCCAAAACAATAGAGGAAGGTGGTGGCACTTAACCCTCCGAAGCATAGTATGCGCAATTATCGTAATGAGCACCAAGATCAAAGTGGCAGCCAAGCTGTCTCCTCCCGGAGATGGTTAATAGAATATGTCTTGCTTAAGGCAAAATAGACGGGCAGACAAGAATCTTGCCCAATATACATACTGAAAAGAAGTCAAGGATGGATAATAAGGAAGCTGAGGACAATAAAAAGTCACGATCCTTTGCTCAGTTTCTGACTTGAATCCATTTCAAACTCAGAACCCACTGATGGAAAGAGGGGCTGGGTCCCCATTCATTAAAGCTACTGTCTCTACTTAAGATCCAACAGATAGACATCTGCAACAGATAACAGCTCCTCGATTGGGTATCATCCCCCAAAGAGATAAGTCAACCACTCAGTGACAAGATGATTACACTGGACTCCTTCTGCTCTAGAATGGGCAATATCTTGACTGGATATGATACATATTCCTGGTATGAGTATGTTTTTCCTGCTTTCATGGCTAGCACTGTTATTTGAGGGCTTACAGTATTTGACTTACTGATACTGCAGTTGACTCAGAATACTGCATACAGTTATCTCAGGCCAAGGAACTCAGTCCACAGCAAGAAGATGCAACTGTGATACATGATCATGGTTTTATCACATAGCAAGCTGCCCCAGAGACTGTTGACCTGATAGTGCAATGGTCTATCTAAAATCTAATTGTTAATAACATCATATTGCCTAAAGTAGGACATGATATATTATACTGCTTTTCTAAAAATTGTGACAATTATAACCATTATTTTACTTTAAAATTTTATAATATTCTATTAATATACTCATATTACAAATAGTAGAAACAGTCTCTCTTAAGCATAAAATGAATTCATGGGTGGATATATAGAAACACACAGGAATGAAAGAAAAGCAGAATACTGATTGGAAATAACAGAAACTAATAATTATAAATTTAACAGATTTCAATATAGAAACCATTGACATCATAGCTCTGTCACCTTCACCAGAGAAATTAATTTCCGCTATTTCTTTGGTTCTTAATTTATTATGCTCCAATTTCAAAGTGGCTTGGCAGGTATGCCAGCTGCTCTTGCTTACATTGCTTATAGCTTTTCCTAGGCAGGAAGAAGTATGACCTGCCAAAGTCCCAGGGGTTCTCCTTGGTTTTCTTAGTAGGAGGGCACCATAATTTACCAGGAACATAGGTCAACACACAATGGAGGGGGATGTAACCCCCCAAAGGAAATCGTACTGCTGTTTGTTCAGGGAGAAATGGATGCTAGGTTACTAGAAACACATCAGTTGCCGTCTGATACACATTTAACTACTCTGAAATAACCACTCAATTATTTCAGGCCAATATACGTACCACTGGATACAGAGCCCAGCAAATCCTGCTGGCTTCCCCAGGCGCCATTTCTTCCTCCCCCGTTAGCTGCATGGAGCTTGGGCAAAGGCACTTCATTTTCCTGCCTCTGGTGTTAAACCTCACACTGCCATCTGCCTTAGGCTGGGAATGCCCCACAGTTGTCTGTGGTGCTAATGATTGCTAGGGTCTGTGACAGCAAATGGCACTTTATTATATGGTGTCTTCATTAAGCCAAAATTATGTAACAGTCTTTCTTCATCCCTTTTGTGCTGCTATAACAGAACACCATAGACTGGGTAATTTATAAACAATAGGAATTTATTTCTCACAGTTCTGGAGGCTGGGAAGTCCAAGATCAGAGTGCTGGCAGGTTTGGTGTCTGGTAAGAGCTCCATCTTCACTTTCAAGATGGTGCCTTGAACACGGCATCCTCCAGTGTCCTCCATGGGGCAGATGAGTGAAAAAGCCAAAAGAGAACCCATTCCTGAAAGCCCTCAGATTAAGGCATTAAGCGCATTGGGCAGGTAGTGCTTTCATGGCTTACTCCCCTCTTAAAAGCCCCACCTCCCAATACCATTACATTGGTAATTAAATTTCAACATGAGTTTTGGGGAGGGGGACAAACAAACCATAGCATAGTCCATGACGATTTTTTTTTTAAACCTTATTTCCCTTTGGACTTTTTTCTATCATTTCTTTATCCTCTTTCCCTTGGAACTGACAGAAAAGTTTGAACCTGGACACTGAAGAGATGCTTTTTGTACATCAGAGTGAAAACAACTCCATTGGTTCAGCTTGTAGCCCTCTGCGAGCGAATATACAGTTCCTAGGGTTTGATAGGAGATGGAGGTTGGGGAGGGTCTGTAGCAAACTCTTCTTCAAACACTGCGATGTCCTAATTCTCCACCCTTAAAACTCCTCTGGCCACCCCCAGCCCCTCTTCCCTTGGCATTCCCTTTTTTCACAGCTATCCTTAATCACTTCCTTCTACCTAAGGCTTCTCTTTCTCTACCTTTCCCCAAGTCCAAAGTAAATAAATCAAATGCCCCTTATTTGCGTTACAAAAAATTCCTTTCTTGTACCAGGAAGTTTAATATGGTTCTCTTAAAAACTGTTCGCGGCTGATTGTGGTTTAATTCATAGACATAACATCTGTGCTCTAAATTTTAGGTAAGGCCAAGAATACTTTTATGGAATAACCTAAAAAGCAATAGTAAGAAAATAGTATATAGCAGGCAGGAAATTATTCAAGCTGTTCATGCCTTCCTCTTCAGACTACTTTCAGGAGAATTGTGAAATAGAGTTTCCTGGTAGGAAATGTGTTTTGCTGAAGGACAATGAAATCATGCTAAACTTAATGAGAATGTTTTTGAATTGTTGCTATTTTCTCTTTCAGGTGATTTTTGAAACGCATTTGTTCTATTCT
>NW_012142745.1:7005666-7007735 GCF_000956105.1 Propithecus coquereli
TCACTCAAACTAGCCACGTTGCAAGTGTCCAATGGTAGTTGCTCTGAGATAGAGACAAAAAATGTGAGGTGAGAAGAATTGGAAATTTAGAACATGTAATGGAGACTGTGCTTATCATAATCCTATCTATACATGCATGCGTCCATTCATCTATCCCAGACTCTCTTAAAGTTAGAGATCATGTGATTAATTTCTAACTAATATGATGTGGAAGGAATTTGTGTAAACAATTTCCATGTCTGGCCCCTGAAACCATCTCGTGCTGTTTTCCAGCCTTCTCTTTTCCTGTCTTGGTGACTTGGAGGCTGTGTGGTGTCCAGATGGCACTGGTACAAGATGGACGTTGGCCACTCACCCAAACTCCGACTATCACGTGAGTAATCAACGAACTTTCGTTTGGTAATTCACTGAGATTTCAGGGCTTGTTTCTTGTAGCAACTGGAATTGACTGCCCAGTATGTGAAGAGAGAACTGCTTAGGTATTAGGAAGAAAAACACCAAGAACACAAGTAGTGATACTAACTCAATTACTCCCCCCAAAAAGTTTTGTTTTTCAATAAAAATAGAAACTGTGGGAAAAGAAAGAAGATGATATTCTTATCCGGTAAGAACTTAGCCTTCCAAATGTAGAATGGAAAATGGGATCTAACTGAAGAAACAGGTTGAACTTTATAAAGCTCAGCTAAGATCTGCTTGAAAGGAGATAGGAATATGAGAAAAGGAAATAGAAATGGAAACCCGGAGGATATAGAGACATATCCATCTGCTGCAGAAAAATATTGCAGAAAGGAATGTTTCTGCTACCATTTAATAAGTCATGATTTATGCAAGTCCTGGAAAAAGCCAAATTCTTAGTAGCAATAAGATTTGGGGGAAGTGGCATATGACCCAGGACATACTGGCTGTGCACTTTGCTTGGAGAGTTTCCTGTTTTGAATTCAACATACCCATGTCAGGATGTCAGAAACTCGGGGTCAAAAGAGAAATGGACAATAAATTGTTTTAAATGAATTTAAACATGGAACGGACACCAAGGAAAAGGAAGGAAAGTCAAAGAAAACTTGAGGAATTTAAATGCCGAACTGCGAATTTCCATAGTATGCAAGAATACAGGATTGTTTTAGAGACAGAGGCAAGAAGAATTTTCCTCCAGTATGTGGGAAACAGAGTATCATGATTTGCCTCTTGGCACCACACATGCGTACAGTTGTGAAAGTGTTAGAATTTGGATTTTATCTTTAATTCTTCATTTTCAATGGTAGTTAGAAGAAAAACAAAAAACTAGTTTGAGAGTTGGCCACAGAACTTCACTCAAGGAAAAGTTATGCTTGTTTAGAAAAACATCTTCACTGGCATGTTTATTTTTTAAGTTGAAGCTTTCTAGTGGTAACCTGGATATATTCAGGTGGACAAAGAGAAAGTAAATAAGGCTTTTGGGGAAGATAAGATAATGCGAATATTGGGGAAAAACATAAAGTAAGAGACATATAACATGGTAGCAGGCAGGACATCTGGGGAGAAATACTGGACAATGAAAAATTCTTGGTATCTGCTGGATGTTCAAAGGAGAGAATATTCCATTTTAAAGTGGGCAGTTCTATTACACTTTTAAAATAATGCATAGATCCATTATATACTCTCTTCACAGGGTCCTTAGCTTCCAATATTCAGTAATACAGATGCCCAGCAGGTTGGTGTTTTGGAAAAAGCAAGGAAATTGGACTCTATTTCATGGGTGGGCAAGTGCAAGGTTAGGGACTGAGGAAAACTATAGGAGTTGGCATGTAAAGGAGAGGAGTTTGCAGTTAAGGGGGATAGGCCGTGAGAGATGGCTCTGACAGCTTGAAGCTCTGGGGATTTGCAGACACCTTTGGGGAGCACTGGACTTTCACAGGGTGGAAGAAAGGTGATGAGTCAATTTTATGTAAATTTCAGGAGAGTGATTTTTATTGATGTCTAGACTGTATAATCAATTCTCATCGATTTTGTATTTTGAAATTTTCTGGCCATTATCACTTCTTTCTATCTAATCTGGTAGTGTTCCACTGTTTCTTGCTGGAACTTCTGCC
>NW_012142745.1:7007785-7009922 GCF_000956105.1 Propithecus coquereli
ATTTTTTTTTTAAACCTTATTTCCCTTTGGACTTTTTTCTATCATTTCTTTATCCTCTTTCCCTTGGAACTGACAGAAAAGTTTGAACCTGGACACTGAAGAGATGCTTTTTGTACATCAGAGTGAAAACAACTCCATTGGTTCAGCTTGTAGCCCTCTGCGAGCGAATATACAGTTCCTAGGGTTTGATAGGAGATGGAGGTTGGGGAGGGTCTGTAGCAAACTCTTCTTCAAACACTGTGATGTCCTAATTCTCCACCCTTAAAACTCCTCTGGCCACCCCCAGCCCCTCTTCCCTTGGCATTCCCTTTTTTCACAGCTATCCTTAATCACTTCCTTCTACCTAAGGCTTCTCTTTCTCTACCTTTCCCCAAGTCCAAAGTAAATAAATCAAATGCCCCTTATTTGCGTTACAAAAAATTCCTTTCTTGTACCAGGAAGTTTAATATGGTTCTCTTAAAAACTGTTCGCGGCTGATTGTGGTTTAATTCATAGACATAACATCTGTGCTCTAAATTTTAGGTAAGGCCAAGAATACTTTTATGGAATAACCTAAAAAGCAATAGTAAGAAAATAGTATATAGCAGGCAGGAAATTATTCAAGCTGTTCATGCCTTCCTCTTCAGACTACTTTCAGGAGAATTGTGAAATAGAGTTTCCTGGTAGGAAATGTGTTTTGCTGAAGGACAATGAAATCATGCTAAACTTAATGAGAATGTTTTTGAATTGTTGCTATTTTCTCTTTCAGGTGATTTTTGAAACGCATTTGTTCTATTCTTCTGATACTATGATAGGAAAGAAATTATATTATTACTTCTACTACCTAGAGAAAAATAGCTGATTAGCTAGATTTGACTTTTAGACTATTCTCAAATCATTCTCTTAGAGTACATTTCTTTGCCTTATTTTTGATGATGGAGAAATAAGGCCATTGTGTGCTTTTCATTAACATTAATGACTCTTCTAATGATTTTATGCCTGAAGCTTTTAATTTTTATTTTAGAAAGCACACCTACTACTGAGACTAAGTCTCTTTATCATTCACTGTAAATTTCCCTTGAGGCATGTGTTTTCATTTAAAGAGGCATAAATAAAAAAATAAATAAAGTTCATAGTACAGTTAAAAGTGGACTAAAGTCAAATTGACATTTATGCTTTCGACAGAGAAATATAAGACTGTTTACTGTATAATGCAATATCAAAAAAATAAAAAACTGCTTAAAAATAAAAAATATAGAATGGGTGAGTGACTGAATAGCAAAGTTTATATGAAGAGATAATTGAGAGAGTAAATATTATATGTGACTGATTTTTGCATTTATGGGTGTTTTATAAGCATTGCAATTAACATTATGGTTTCTGATATATCTGCTACTTTAATGTTAGGATGTATACAACTGATTATTTAAAAACTTAGTAACTTCACAGATTATTTTGTTTTTAATGATCTGTTGTCTATAGGACATGGACTTTGGGGGTTTTTCTAGTGGTTGCAATGGTTATGAATCAAACCAATTACTGTTTCATGCCAAGTTTATCCACCTTGTGATTAAATTAGCAGATTTGTGAGATAGCTATCCAGTGTCATGGGTATGGTCCATAATTATGGACTAAAACTGAGCAAGCTGGTGAATGAAAGAATCGAGTCCACAGCCCTAACATTATGATGCATCTTATCCAGACCATTGGGTAAGGTGGGGACCTTTCTCAGGGGGAGAATTCCAGGACACGTTCTGTGAGACTTGTTATTTCTTCATTAGACTTTAGGTTCTCACAGGTTTCTGCCCTTGTTTCTGCTTGCCAAGGCATAGTGAGAAGATTGACAAGAACACATCACTGAGACACTTTTCTTTCCTTATCCATTTCTCAAAGCAGAAATTAGACCATGTAATTTCCTTGCTGGATAAAATGACTTCCTATTTCACATGGAAAAAAAAAAAAAACTAAGCTTTTTGCTGGGTGTGGACAATGGTCTATAAATATGCTTTTTGAAAATTTCTCTCATCATGAGGTGGCATCTTACATAGTCATGCATCACTTAACAATGGGGATATGTTCTAAGAAATGTGTCCTTAGGTGATTTAATTTTTGTTGTTGTGCAAGCATCATAGAACATACTAATGCAGGCCTAGCTGGT
>NW_012142745.1:7021412-7023869 GCF_000956105.1 Propithecus coquereli
TATAATCACCACTATCATTACAAGCTCAATGTACTTGACTGTCTTGAGGCTGCCAGTGTGTGTACCTCATTCTTTGGTTAGGAACCAGTGGAATGGACAGAAACCACTTTTTACAACAGAAGTCTACAGCCTGCTCTGTCACTTGAGAGAGAGAGGATTGAGAGAATTGAATAATGTTACTTGGTCTCCTCTCTCTCCATTGGTTATTCGTTGCCAACCACTTTGCCATAAGAGGGGTTTTGTTACTCCAGAGCTGCACCAGAAGCTTTCCGCTTTATAGCATCCTTTGCTTGAACTTGCCACTCCTTATCCCTACCTGGAAAGCTAGCTTCCTATTGCTAGAGGATCAGTTCATCAAGACAAGGGAAAATAGTTCAGTTAATGAAATCTCATAGATTCTTTAGCTCTAAAACAATTATCTATCAGTCAATTTACTTATGGTCTATGTTCTCATTTGAAAGTGACTCTATAGCCTGCTTTCTTGAGGAGAGAGTTGCAATTGGTAAGACTATTGCCAGTGGGATGAGAGGAAAGCAGAAGGGGGTTGTTGCTCTTAACAGCCTGGATCTTATCAGCAGAAGAGGAAAGAGGACAACATGGAATGGTTGTGATGTACACATCCTTCCTTCAACCAAGAAGTGCCACCATGAGAGGTATCCAGACCTGGTATCCACATAGTGACATCCAGAACTCAGGACATGTCAGGCAAGTCTTGGAATACTATGTGTTTACATTTCTACTTCCTGAATTGCCCTACTTTTACCTTTCCATTTTGCAAATCTTGTATTTCTCATCAAATCAGTGACTTGTAGCCCTAGCTGTACGTTAGAATCTCTTGTGGCAACATTTAAACAGTATCTGTGCTTGGGGCACAAGGACCCAGATTTTACTGGAAAGAGACCCAGACTTACACATTTTATAAAAACTCTCTGGTTAATACTGATGTGCAGATGAGGGTGAGAGCCCAGCCCAGACTCATGGAGCCCCCCTTACTCGATAAAGCTGAAATTCTAGGGGCTGACATATAAGAGGCTCATCAAGGAGATGGTAATATACCAAGTTTCAGGCAAGCTTCCAGGGAACATCCATATTTTCCTTGGAGTCCTACATTTGCATTAAATCCCATATTCCCCAAAATGTCCCACTCTAATGGAATTATACTCTCCCAGACCCCCTAATTGAATTTTTATTGTAATTTGTGTTTCCAAGCTCCCTTGGTCTCTTTGTTTTGTTTCCTCATCACATGACCAAGTATTGGCGTAAACCACTAAAACAAACATCTCATTTGTGAGCAAGGAAGATGATAAGATTTGCCCTAGCCTTTGGCAAAATATCAGTGGTATAAATACTCCTTATGAAATTCTTTCATACAAGACTTGCAGTTTGGTCCCCAAGGATGCTCGTGAGGCTAGTCCTCTGGCCTTTCATAAATGAGCTGGTTAGATTTATTGACGCTATGTGAATTATCTTTATCTTTCAATTCACAGAGCTTGAAAAGTGACATCCTTTCGGCTGTGCCAGGGTTTTCAGGAACAGAATTCCATAAGGTGGTTCTTTATGCTCACTGGCTGTTGATAATGAAATGATGCTTTTTTCATCTTTGGCCAAAAGATTTGTGAATTGCTTCCTTTTTAGATTGTTATTTGGATCTATTAATAAGCTGATCAGTAAAGACATTTTTAAAACAATTCATAAAGCAAGTCATGTGTCCTTCTTGATGAAGGAAGTATGACAGCCTTTCTGGATCAAGTGTCCTTGTCATTTGAAAGAAAGAGCATCTTTGCCGTCCACTTGAACAAATTGAATTGAATTAGATCTACCCCCTTTTGATCCTGGGGTTTTCAAAATCATGAATAAAGCATGCTGCCAGGGCAGAATGAGATTTCTGCTTTCCAGACATGACCTGAGAAAGGGCAGGAGACAACATGCCAGAATTCTACTTGCTACTATTTGCATTTCCTGGGATCATGGCTTTAGCAGTCAGGTGAAAGGAAGTGAAACTGAATTTATAGAACTTAAGAAAACTTTCTTAATGGTAGTTTAGCATAATCAAAACTCAAAACTTCTTAAAAGATCTTATTTCGCTTGCTGAACATCTGTACTTGTTAGAAAGAGATATAAGTGTAAAAAGTGTATAAAGTGTAAACTTCATGTAAGCATCAAGTATAACCATTAATATTACTATTTGCATTTATAAAATTATGTTACAGTTAAACTTCAAGTATATGGAATTTAACCAAATTATTCTATTTCATTCCCATTAAAACCTCACTGGAAATTCAAGGAAACTGTTCTTTCACTGAGGTACATAATGCTTAGGAAACTTGTTTTAGTCATAAATATATTAATAGTTCTTCCAGTAATTATTATACTTCCAGTAATAACCATATTGAGACTGAAAAAATTTATCTTGCCATGAATCTTAAAATGATTTTTTAATTACATTTTGAAAGACAA
>NW_012142745.1:7023919-7025358 GCF_000956105.1 Propithecus coquereli
CAAAAGCATGACTTATAATGGAAAAAGTGATAAGTTGGACCTCATGAAAATTAAAAACTTGTCCTGTGAAAGGCCATTAAAAGGATGAAGAGACAAGCCAAAGACTGAAAGAAAATATTTGTAAACCACATATCTGACAAAAGACTGAATATGTAAAGAACCCTCACAATAGTAAAAACAAACCATCCAATTAGAAAATGAGCAAAAGACATTATTGTATATCTCGCTAATGAGGATGTGCACCTGGGAAATAAGCACATAAGGAGATGTTCAACATCCTTAGCCATTCAGGAAACGTAAATTAAAACTCCGATGGGATATCACCATATACCTATCGGAATGGCTAAAATAAAAAATATTGGCAGCTTCAAATAGGAATGAGAATGTAGGGAAACTGGGCCATAGATATATTGCTGGTGGGAATGTAAAATGGTACAGCCACTCTGGAAAAGAGCTTGGGAGTTTCTTAACAATTGAACATATGATTCTCTGACCTAGCAATTGCACTCCTGGGCATTTATCCCAAATAAGTGAAAACTCTGCTCACACAAAATCCATAGACAAATGTTCACAGTAGCTTTATATGCAATAGCCCAAATCTGGAATCATCCTAGGTGTCCTTCAACATAGAAATGGTTAAACAAACTATGATACATGTATACCACAGAACACTACTCAACAGTGCACGGAATAAAGGAACAAGCTATTGATACATGCCACAACTTAGACTACTTTCTAGAGAATTATGCTACCTGAAAAAAGCCAATCCCAAAGGGTTGCATGTTGTATAAATCCATTTATGTAAGATGCTCAAAATGGCAAAATTTTAGAAGTAGAGAATAGATTGTATAGTGATTGCCGGAAATTAGGAATAGGGGTTTGGAGAGGAGGGGATGTGTATATACATACATAATGAGTGCGATGCGCACCGTCTGTGGGATGGACGTGCTTGAAGCTCTGACTGGGGGGTAGGGGGGACAAGAGAAACGTAACCTAAACATGTATACCCCCATAATATGCAGAAATAAAACAAAACAAAACAAAATTCCACATATAAGTGAAAAAAAGATAAAAAAAATAAAAGGAGAAAAATGAAGGATCCTTGTGGTGATGTAACTGTTCTGTGTCTTGACTATGTTGGTGGATACATGAGACCTATGGATGTGATAAATTGTGCAGAGCTAAACACACACACACACACACACACACACGTGAACACACTCATGTGCATGCACAAGTACATCAGTGGATTGCATCAATGTCAATATCTTGGTTATGATATAGTTTTGCAAGATGTTAGAGTCAGAGGAATCTGAGTAAAGGGTACTTAAGATCTCTCCGTTATTTCTTATAACTACATGGGAAACTCAAAATAAAAATATTTAATAAATAAAGTCATCACCCGATATGCTTTACTTTTTTCTGTGCAACCCAGACAA
>NW_012142745.1:7029527-7031555 GCF_000956105.1 Propithecus coquereli
CAGAGTGCTAGGATTACAGGCGTGAGCCACCATGCCGAGCCTCTAATTTATTAAAATTTTTAGCTTCTAGGATTGTGAGAAAATAAATTTCTGTTGTTTAAGCCACTTAGCCTCTGGTACTTTGTTACAACACCCTATCAAACTAACACAACATCCAATTATTCCAGTACTATTTGTTGAAAATTCTACTTTTTCTTCACTGAACTGCCTTTGCTCCTTTGTGTAAAATCCATTGACCAAGTGTGAACAGGCATATATCTGAATGTTCTAGTCTGTTCTGTTGATGTACCCTTGCTCTATTTTTATGTCAACACTGCATCATGTTGATTACTAGTCTTAATAAGTAGCTTCATAATAAATCTTTAAATCAGGTAGTTGAAGACTGCAATTTTGTTCTTTTTCAAAGTTGTTTTGGCCAATCCTTTTCATGTCCATGTGAATTTTAGAATTACATTGTCAATTTTTTATACAAAACCCTCCCAAGATTTTCATTGAGATAGTATTGAATCTATAGATTAATTAAACATCTTAAAATATAGCCGATATTGA
The DNA here is from genome assembly GCF_000956105.1 of Propithecus coquereli. Lineage (NCBI taxonomy): Eukaryota > Metazoa > Chordata > Mammalia > Primates > Indriidae > Propithecus > Propithecus coquereli. Next base: position 7,030,077 of record NW_012142745.1, read on the forward strand.
ATCTTTTAAGTTGGGATCATAGTATAACTTTTCATTTATGTAAGTCTTTAATTTCTCACAGCAATGTCTTCTCATTTTCAGTGTAGTGGTCTGTAACATATTTTGTGAGAATTTTCCTGATGCAATTTCTACATTTTGATGCTACTGTAAATGGGATTATATTTCATTGCAATTTCTGGTGTAGTAATATGGTTGTTTCTTCCATATTGATCTTATATTCTACAGAATCGATAAATTCGTACACTAGTACTGGGGCTTTTTAGTAGAGTTTATGGTATGATGTACCTCAACAATCATGTCATCTTTAAATAAAGCTAGTTTTACTTCTTTCTAATTTGCAGGCCTTTTATTTCTTTCACTTGCAATAATGCAGAAGCTGTGACTTCCTGGTTGTTGAGTAGATGATGACAGCAGATCTTAGAGGGAAAGCTTGTAGTCTTTCAGGATCATGTATGATACTAGCTGTAGTTTTTTGTTTGTTTTGCTTTGCTTTTGTATCTATACTTTATCAGATTGAGAAAATTCTAGTTTGGGGTAGTTTGTTGGGAGAAGTTCAAATTTGTAAAAAATTTTTTCTGTGTATATTGAAATAGTCATATAATTATTTCTTTTTTTCCCTTCTGTTAATATGCTGAATTGCATTCAAAATTAAGCTAATCTTGCACTTCCATGATAAAATTCACCAGGTCAAAGTGTATAATTCTTTTGAAATATATTAATATTTGTGTATTTAATTCGTTAAATTTTTGTTAAGAATTTTTGCATTAGTGTACCTGAAGGAGATTCATCTGTAGTTTGCTTTTATTTTCATGTCTTTTTAATTTTGTTTTGCCTAGGTATCATCATAATGTTGGCCTCATAGAATACATTGGGAAATATTTCCTCTAATTTTCTGGAAGATTTGGTATAAAATTGATATTATTTCTTTTTAAATACTTGGCATAATTCAGAAAAGACATGTAGGCTTCAAACCTTCTTTGAGGGAAGGATTTTAACTACACTTACAATTTCTTTAGTAGATATAAGTCTATTGGGCTTATCCAATTCTTAGGTGAGATCTGCTAGTTTATGTCTTATAAGTAATTTGTCCATTTCATTCAAATGGATATGTTATTTTTTAAATATGTGTAGAAACGATAATTACAACACCTTTCTCACTCCTGATATTGTTAATTTGTATGTTCTCTCTCCCTTTTGCTATTTAATCAGGCTAGAAATTTATCAAATTTATTGCTCTTCTCAAGGAAATAATTTTGGTTTCAGTGATTTTTCTCTAATTTTTATGTTTTCTATTTTATTGGTATCCATTCTGATCTTTCTTATTTCAGACATTCTTGTTAATCCAAGTATAATTTGCTCTTCTTTTCCTAGTTTTTCTTTTTAAAGTGAAAACTGAGTTTATTATTTGAGATCTTTCTTATATAGATATTTGGGGCTCTAAACTTCCCTCTAAATAGTGCTATAACAGCATCCCATAAT
>NW_012142745.1:7031605-7033631 GCF_000956105.1 Propithecus coquereli
ATGTGTGTGTATATTTTGAGAAACTACAATGTAGAATAATTTAAAATAGAAATTGAGTCTATGAAAAGTGTAATTTTATTATGCCTTTACAAATAATTGTCAGAAAAATTTAGGTACTTCAGATGAGGTAACAGAAGCATGTTAATCTTACTTTTAGTTAATATTTATATTAGGGATGCTAATTGGATATATGTATAGAATTAAGTTCTACTTCACAGAAGTGAATTAAGGCTCAGAGACAACCGTACATGAATATAAAAGTCCAGCTTGTTGAGATTATGCTTTGTTTATATAATGTAGTGCTAGTTTGTGGTAATGTACGTGATTTGCATAATTGTCCATCCATATTACTGAATTTGAAGACAGTTCAGTTCTCCCTTTATTTCAGGTAATTGTGTCACATCTGCATGTATAGTTGTAGAGCCAGAAGATTATTATATTGTAACTCAGAAATTTAGGAATTCTGAGAAAAGGACGTATATGAGCTTGGAGAAATTACACATAGAAAATCCTAACTAGAGCTCATCTGTATTTTATCTTTTCTGAAGGTGGTAGATTAGGACCAAGGCTAAGTCATTTATGAACCTGGGCATCTTGCAAATGCATTTTTCTTCTCATTTAACTTATGTTATATTTTAGCCATTTTCCCAGTTGCTCCCAATGAGTGGAGATGCATGGGATGAAAATCACTTGAGTACTGCTAAACTAACTATATTCCTATAACTTATTGGTAATTATAAATAATCATGGATGCCATGGATAAAATGAATCAGGATGTTGAAGATAAATAATTACCTCTTATTAAGGGTATTCTAATTATTAATTAAGTTCTTTTAATTTTTATTGTATTATCAAGTACTTTTTGTTAGGGTGCTGTGCATTGCAAACAATGTAAAGTCAGTAAGTGTAAGATTTCTTGCAATTGAGGTTGCCAAAGGGAAGAGCAGATATGGATTATGCTGTAGTCAGGCTGGTGAGAAGTCTAATCTTGGGAAAAATTTTAGATATTATTTTAAGGAAGAAGACTCTATTTGGCTTGCTTCTCCACACAATCCAGACACAGTTATTCACTCCCAATGCCATGGGCAGTCTTGAGACCTATCTGGATTGCTGGTAAATCCATGTCAGCAAAAATACAAGATAGGTCAGACGTTATTAGAAACTGATGTATATTTCTTAGTTCCTGGGGTTCTGTAACAATGCTTCATATTACCTCTAGGGGAAGTTAGTCCATATTTCTAACCCGAAAGCTGAAACCAAACCAATCTATCAGGAAGCATGATGGTGGTGATCATTACTGGCAATGTCACAAGTGAGCTTTAATTATTCCTGCTGACAATTATTAGACTCCTTTCCAAATGATTTTTTCCTCCCCGTTCCCTTTCAATAGATTAGGAACAGCTAACAATCATATTTACAAAATTTCCTATTAATTTGGTGTGAGGTTTAAAAATTGACACATTAAACTTATAATAGCTTCAATGATGAAATATCATCTCCTGCCCACCTCCAGTCATCACTACTGCACAGACCATTGACTTTCTACCACTTCAATGTTCTTTGATTTCTTTTCCATAATCTAGTAATATTTTCTTTTTTCACTAAAAGATCAGGCAGATACGAATAGGGAATGATAATGACATTTCCCTGCTCTCGACCCCCAGGATTGGCAAGCGTGCACGCATGCGCATACAAACACACACACACACACACACACACACACACACACACACACACACACCAATAATCTTGAGAAACATGGAGGAAAGGGGCTGAGTCTGGTAAGTGGCAAAGGGGACAGGCCTCACAGCCCAGGGATGAAGCAAGGGTGAACATGTTAAACTCCAAAACTATCTTCCAGAAAAGACCCTGCTTAGCTAAAGAAAAGTCCCAATTCTGTGAGGACACCATGGGTCTATGCCAACTCCCACCCCTGTACCGCCCCACACCCAGAAGTAAATACCAGGGCTACAAAAGGAGAAGTTGTATATCTTTGCATGTGTGTGAGGAGAGGAGGCAGAGAAGG
>NW_012142745.1:7033681-7035449 GCF_000956105.1 Propithecus coquereli
TTTAAATTTTACTAATTTTTGCTTCTTTCTTCCCCTCAGTTAAATATTCCAGTGATCAAGAAATCACATGTATTTTAACAATTTTAACACTTAAACAAGTAATGCTCCACACTCATGTTACTGCTATAATATTCTAATTAAGTAGGCATATACTATGATTGTCCAGTTTCAGTGATGAAATGAAAATGGAGGAATTAAAAAAACTTTCTCAAAGCAAAAGTTTTAGTAAGTGCCAAGGCCAGGCCAGGAATTACTCCTAAGTTTTCCTAATTCTGTATCTAGTGGCTTTTCTAATTCATTCTGCTATCAAATTCTAACAGTCCTATTTCCATACGACTTATAACACAGCACTAAAAAGGTATTCTGACTCAGTAGTGGTGAATAAATTGTGTGATTGCGTTAATCATGTTTAAGTTGAATACAAAGTATGATCATTAAAATGAGGTAACTAACCAATTTTTAAGGCAATTATAAAAGAGATGTTTGAAATATGTTTTGTGTAAGGAAAGCATCCTTGCAATAAATTCCCTTCTAATGTGACTGTGTGCAAGCCCAGCAATGAACTTGGAATGATAGGTTCTGTTTATACTTATGAGCAAATAGCTCCCCTAACCATTTGGATTTAGGAAAAAAATAGATGAATGAGAAAGATTTTTAAATTCAGATTTGTTTCAGGGGGAATTAGGAAGTATTTATATAGTGGCACTTACACTGAAGCAGGGCTTTAAAAAGTTGTTAATATTCTCCATATGTAATCTCTTCAGTTCCATATTGAAGGTAGGTAGTAGTCACCCTGTTGCCAAAGAGGAGAGGGTGGCCTGCAAAAGTTGAAGGATGAGTTCAAGGTCAAACAACCAGCTGCAGAAGAGTCAGCCTAGACTCAGAGTTTCCTGACTTGCAGTTCAGTTAAATAATACCTATTTTTAGAGAAATTTCAGTGAAGCATTCGATTAGCGAAGGTGAGCCCTTCATCCCAGTACAAATAATCAAACACACTTACCTTTTAAGCTGTGATTTTCATGCACAATTTTTACAAATAGGGACTAGTAATGAGGTTTCCATCATGTCCCTGCAGAGTGGTAACTCCTTACCTAGGGGTTTTTTAATCTTCAAAGAGTACACCCTATTAGCAATTCCCCACCAACATAGTTGGGAATAGTTGCAAAGAGCTCTAACATATTGGAAAGAAAGCAGGAACTCCTTTTTATTCATGCCTTGATTCTTGTCCTGATTTATGGCCATTGGAACTGATTTCTAGTGCACTTAGCATAGCAGGTCAAGAATCACATGAACGTTGCATTTTTAGAATTGAGAGTATTTTTCCATTTTGGATGTGCACCGAGTCTTTCACCCAGAGGTACGGCATGCAGAGTCCCTCCCGCCATATCTTTCCAAGGTAATTCTTGATCATGAATATAGCTCAGATTCTGTTAACATAGTTTTCCTGCATTAACGTGCTTATTGACATTGACGCTTCTTGTATGAAAATTTATGTTGGGTTAGGAAAAAAAAGAATGGTTTTCTTGTTATACTTTTTGTTGAAGACATGCTGTGTGACCATTTAAGTATTTCTTGTATTAGTTTTCTTATCTGCCTACTACCTACAGTTCTAAAATTCTAGAGCTATTAATATAACCTCTCCAAATGTCTATTTTACTTACAGTCTGATAGGACTTTATTAAAAACTTCCACAAATAAATGTCCTTTAAATTCTTTAAAAATTTTTATGAAATAAAATTATATGCTTTCATAATGGCATTATAGTTCA
>NW_012142745.1:7041904-7044481 GCF_000956105.1 Propithecus coquereli
GTTAAAGTGTTACTAGACTGAAAGAATGGTCTTTTGTCTAATGACTGCCATCTGCTTCTGTAACCCAGCTTGCAGCTTGCTTTGAAAATTGTAATCTGCCTTCAGGCGCCAGAGATCTGTGGGGGCAACTATGTCCCATGGCCTTGTGTCACTGCAACCCTGACTTCACTTCCTGCCTTTGTTCCCTGAACACCCGCCCTATGTCACGTAGCCTCCCTCAAAATAGTATAAAACCCTCATAGAAACTTGAGACGCTGCCATCCTCTCGTACTGCTTTTACGCGGGTGGAGGTGGTCGCTGGCCAGCTAATAAAGACTCTCAATTTGGCTCCATTGAATTCTCTCGTGGTCTGTTCGCGGCCTCCACACTACAACACTATAAGCTTGAAATTGGGGAGTATGAGTTTTTAAACTTTGTTCTTCCTTTTCAAACTTGTTTTGGCAATTCCAGTGTTTCATATTTACATAAAAATTCAGAATAAACTTGCCAATTTCTAAAAAAAATCAATCTGATATTTTCATTGAGATTTCACATCTACTAGAATGGCTGCAATTTTAAATTAATGAGAATACCAAGTGATGATGAGGATGTGGGAGTGAATGGGACTTTGATGAATTGCAGATAAGAACACCAAATGGTACAGTCACAATGGAAAAAAGTTTGTCCATTTCTCATAATATTAAATGTTTATTGACCATATGATGCAGCAATCCTACTCCTTGATATTTATAACCAAAGACATGTATATAAATGTTTATGGCAACTAATCCACCAAAAACTCGAAAGAATACAAATGTCTCTCAACTGATGAATGAACAAAAAATTCATGATGTATCCAATTTAGGGAATACTACTCAGCAATAGAAAAGAACCAACTGTGATATGTGCAAGAACATGGATGAATGTCAACAGCATTACGCTAATTCAAAGAAGCTAGTTGAAAGAAAACATTCCATTGAAAACATTCAATGGAATGTTTTCATTTATGTGACATTCTAGAATAGCAAAACTATAGGGAACATAAATACAAAGCCAAATGGCTGGGGGTGGGGAAAGCAAATTGACTGCAAAGGGGCAGAAGGAAACTGTGAATTGATGAAAATAATTTATATACCGATTATTGCAGTGGTTACAGAACTATATATATTTGTCAGAACTTTCCAAATTGTATACTTCAAAAGAATGAATTTTATCGTATGAGAGTTATACTTCCATAAACCTGACAAAATAAAACAAAAAAAAAATTTTTTAGAAAGACTAATCAGTTAGCATCACCTATGCAATTTATTCTACACTATGTTATTCTAATGGTGACATAAACTACATGTATGGGGAGGTCCCTTATCAATATAGGAGTTAAGAAGGGCCTGGTATTGGATGTATGATGAGAAGACCCTAACTCTTCTCCTGTCTGTTTTGTTCCAGAAATAGACACATATTCTTCTATTTAAATACTTCCACATATGTTACGTTATGTATGATGTAAGGAGATTTAACTACTATCTTCTTTCTATATAAGTAATGTTAATAAATCATTTAATATAAGCCCCTATGTTTTCTATCAATCCCAGTTAACTTGTTGTAAAAGAATATTCAATATAAACTATAAGACGGATTTTCAAAGTTCTCTTAAAGTATCCCCCATAGATGTCTTGGCTTACACTTAATTTGAAAATTGTTGTATAATTTATTCTCAATGGAACTCTTGTATGTTTAGTTAGTAAGCCTTTTGAACACATTCACAAGTATATAAGAAACGTGACCTTTGCAAAACAAACTATTGTCCTCGAAAGCTTTGATGGAATGGTATACTGCAGCCATAACAGCTGCCATTTAAACATCTTATGGAAAAAGGTCAAGCATTTATCGTAATTTATATGAATGATGGGAACAAAACCCAGAAAATGCATTTCTCTTGCCTACTTGCCAACTTTTTCCACTTATAAAAGACTACACAAAAATGATTTTAGTTCCGTTGGTGTTTGTTACAATTTACTATTATCTTTTCCTTTTTTTTTGTCTTTCTGTTTTTTTTTTTCAGTCATAGTCTATAATCATTCACCATGTAGTTCTCTGTGTATGCAAAATCCAGATGGCCTGGCAGATGGGGCTTTGGAAGATTGGTTGAAATTTTCCAGACACATCCATCACTTAAACACTCCATAGGAAATCTGAATAAAACTAAAGATCTGAAATTCTATGGACTGTCGAGGGTAGTCAGCTGTAAAGTTCATGTGCAAACACATGGTTGATTATGACTTCTTAAAGGAACCTTATTATATTGTGCTATTTCTACATTACTTAATCATTTGACTTTTTTTTAAAAAAAAACACCAAATCTTATTGCAATAAAACTTAACTCAGATTTTCCATTCTCTCATGCTTTTGTACCTTATTTGTAGAAGCTGAACTTAGGAATGAGGGAAATTCTTCTTGCAAATCAATTCAAGGAGTCAAGGTGTTCCTTTCTTAGATAGAAACAAGGAAATATTTTCTTTTTCATGTGGAGATGGTTAATCAGTCACATCAGTTTATAGATAATTTTTTTTAATTGTGTCTGAGGGCAGTTTTTGTCAA
>NW_012142745.1:7044531-7045431 GCF_000956105.1 Propithecus coquereli
AGAAAAAGCGTTGGCACATTGTAGAAGAGAATATATAAATAAGTATATCTATGAGAAAAATATTTAACTTCATTATTGAAAAATGTAAATTAAGACTGCCAATAAAATATTTTTGGTAGTTTATATGTAAACTATTATTTATAACTTTTACTTTATTTTTACTCTATTTCTGCAATATAAATTTTTACATAAATTTTGTTTAGTTGTTTTAAATAAGAGCCAATACTTTTCCTCTACAAAAATTAAGTATAGAATTTGAAACTAAATGCAGAAATTGTCATTTTGAAGTACAGATACTAAGTCTAATTTGACTTTTATTAAATTTAAAAAAAGAATAAAAAGCATCAACAACATCCTTTTAAAATCCAGATTAAAAATATTCTATAGGTATCTTAATTGTGTTTATAAGTAATTATGTGATATACTAATGAAAAAATCTACATTTTCTAAATTGTTTTCTAGCATGTTTTATTTGTAATATACTAAAAATAATATATAGATCTAAATTCTACCCTAATTTATTTTTGCTGAAGTGTCTGTGAAAATCTTTTGCCAATATTTTTTTATTGATTTGTTTGTCTTATTGAGTCACAAGAGTTCTTTATATGTTGTGGACACAAGTACTTATCAGCTATGTGTTTTGCAAATATTTTCTTCCAACCCACCAGTGTCTTTGCATTTTCTTAATGATGGCTTTTGAAGGGCAGGTTTTAATTGTTGATGAAATCCAAACTATCTTTTTTTATTGTGTCATACTTTTTGTGTCCTATATAAGAAGTCTTTGCTTAATCAAAGGCCATACATGTTTTTTCGGTATATTTTCTTCTAGAAGTTTTATAATTTTAGCTCTTACATTTAGATCTATGATTCATATTAAGTTAATTAATATGTGCTTTGAGA
>NW_012142745.1:7048956-7053565 GCF_000956105.1 Propithecus coquereli
GAATCACTCTGCTCCATCCAGGTGAGGGGACAACATTTTATTGTATTTATTTTTATAAGTGATTTTCTACCTATGTTGAGAGATACTATTATTCATTTTAGTGGCACATTGCCTTTTAAATATTTTAAATATTAAGTGAACATAATTGTGAGCACAGGTAGTACCAGGTAAGGCAAAAATGTGGAAGTGGCATGATTAAAGTTTGGAGATCACTGCTCTAACAAAATGAGACTCTTCTTCCACCTTTGGACTCACACATTTCCATCTCCATGTGCCAGTTTCTCCTAGTTCCTGTGCACGAAATGGTTTGGCTTCTCTACTTACTGAATTTCTGGTCCATTTTGGAATGTCTCTGGAGTCCTTTCTCAAGACTTCAGTTCAAATGTCTCAAGAGTCCTTTCTGAGGATCTTCTCCAATCCACATAGGCTGGTCCAGTAACTTCTTCCTCTCTATTTAAATGCACTTCATTTCTCCTTTTTTTTGAAAGAAAACTGAGCAATACAAGTTTAAAAATATAAGACCCCCCACATTCTTACTATCTTGGTAAAACTATCTTAATTTTTATATTCCTTTCTATGTAGCTCCATGTATCTGAATCTGAATCCAACTTGTATTATATTTGGTTAGAGATCTGCCTTCTCCAAGTCCTGCAATATTGTGACTCCCATAGGTCATTGTTATCCACCTATTCATCTTTGCTCGGTGCCTACCATGACCCTGAACACAGAACCCGACCTAACAAATTAATATTGTCCTGATTTGAGTAGTAATATATAAGATGAAAAACACTTTCATTTTGGAGACTGTTCTCATTTTTCTTGCTATTTCTGTGATTCGCCCCTTTAGTCCTGTGCCTTTAAAAAGAAAACCACCTATATGTACTTTTGGTTTCTGATACCTGGGGTCTGATTGAAGGCTGAGACATTATTAGCCTTAGTGGTAAAGGAGAGCTTGAATTTTATGCCACAGTTTTTTTCCCCCCAGGAATTTAAATAATGCTTGATTGTGCTGATGTTTCATTGTTGAGAACTACTAGAAAATCACTGAACTGTTGGCCCATGATTGTAAGAAAAGAATTCACAGACATGTTTTTAAAAAGGGCTGAGAAATAGCATGATGATTGCACAGAGGATAGAAGGCCAGTGACTCTTGCTTTAAGGCTAGCAGGGGCCTGAAAAAAATAAAAGTTCCTCTGAATTATTTATCATGTATTTTATTCTTTATATGGACTTGAAATATTTTGTGATAAAATAAAAATAAGTTACACTTTATGGCAGGCCAATGTAAAATAATTTTTAATCTCGTGTGATAGTAATCATGTAACAAATGATTTGGGCAATCATGAGTATCTATGGGCCTTGGTTTTTCATTTGTAAAGGAAAGAAATAGAATTTCAAAGCACTTATGAATGTACAACGACTAACATAGACATTGGCTCAGTAAATGACAAATTAAATGGCTAAGAACTTTATTCACAATAGGCATATAGCTTTTGTATCTATGTCATCAGAATGACACGCCAACGTTTTACTATTCTCAGGATGCCCTGTTGCATGCAGTAACTCCGATTTTCTGTATCAGAGTATTATTGTGGTCAGGAAACAGTGGTAGTATAAAAATACACCTTTGAGACTTAAATAATTAGTATATGTATTTACTAGGTGCAAATGAATGTTATGCCTGAACTCTCTAAATCTGTTTACTTATTTTTAAATTGAGACAATAACGATTATCTCATGGGCTTGTTTGGATGAGTAGTTCTCAAAGTGTCATCTCAGGACACACAACATTGTAGCATCTGGGCGCTTAGCAAAAATTCTCAAGCCCCCATCAGACCTGCTAAACCAGATACTCTGGGTCTGAGGCCACATAAGCAATCAGTATCTTTTAAAAAACAAAACCCTTCAGGTACTTTCGATGCACATTAAAGTTGGAGAACCACTGGTTTGATGGAAAGGAACACACAGAAGCACACCCTTATATGGTATATTTCTACCTTATAGCTGTAATAGATGTAAATAACTTGAAGAGCACATATATTAGTAAAATATAGTTGAATAAATAGTAAATGGCAGTTTGGAGTATTTATCACCTTTTCTTTTAATATAACTTATTTACTTTTACGTACATATAATTTAATTTCCAATAATGGCTGTTTTACCAACTAGTTAGCAAGTTCCGGAAAATTCGAAAGTTCTCCTAAACCTGTATGGGCCAGCTTGAGCATACCACTCTGGTACTAATAATAATATTTTCCTTTTTTATAGTCTTAGTTTTTTACCCCGTAACAGGTAGAATATCAAGCTCACAGATGTACTGGAGAGGAAGGGGTTCATGGCATTCTAAACCCAACCTACTGTCTCAAGAGGAGCTGCAGAAGATACTTTAAGGAGGGAGCTTAGCCTAGAAGATGTGGCATGCTAGTAAGTTGAATCAAGCCACCAGCATTCAACTTAAATAATTTTTCTATCCAAACTGATGAATTATGCCACAGAATATGATTGCACTACACAAGAATCCATATCCCTCATTGTGTTATGGAATGTGTTCTAACTCCTCAATGATAATGGAGGTCAGTCCATTCCTAAAATGGAGATTTCACCATCCTATGCAGAGCAGTTGCCTGCACATTCAGAAAGATGCAGAGCATAGCCATGTACTCAGCATGTTCAAAGATCTGTGGTTAAAATAGATATATCAAATGCAAAGTTGAAAAGCTGTCCCCAGTTTCTCCAGAAAATATCCTCATTATATAAAGAGTCAAAGAACCAGCAGAACAGAAAAACCATGGGTTGTCTAGCAGGCATGAGCTTAATGTCTTCATCTCAAAACCCAGCTTCTACTAGATTCCTTTCAGCATCAGTATTTTACTTGTTAGAGATAGTAAACAAACAAACAACAACAATAACAAAAAACAAAATCAAAAACCAAAATCCAGTAAGGGTTCATCATCATAAAAGTATTGGGCAAGATATGTAAAATTACAAGATATGTAAAACTGAAATAGAGTCCTCCAGCATTTATTTCTCCTTGTGAAGTTCTTAAACAAGAGAAGAAAGGGCAAATCAAGGCAAATTCACTCTTTCTTATTAGCCAGATATTTTCTTCTAACTATCTAGAAGGAGCTAGGAGGGACTACATTTTTCCACTTTTAAGCAAGTTCAAGTAGCTGCCAACCAAGCACCATCCTTCCCCTGACATGGGAATAATAAGACTCTCTACATGATGGGGTTGCTATGAAAATTAAGTGAAAAGATGCAAGTAAAGCATTCAGCCTGGAGTCCCAATGCCTGTCATATAGTGATTGCTCAATAGTGTGAGGTTACAGAGGATACCACAGTGTCCACGCCAAAGGTGGCGTAGGTTCCCCCAGACCTTCCTAGGCTAACACAGTAGTTACAAGCTTCATAGTCACCTGGTAGAGAGGCCCTTCAAAAGTGGCAAGAAGAAACAAAGCTTGGATTACATAAAACAATTTTAAGCCTTTTACCACTCACGTGCAGTGTTGTAAAAGGAGCCACAGGAGGAAATTGAGAGGATGAAGAGGAAGAGGAGGAAGAAGAGGAAAAAGAGCGTTCATCCCATTGTGTTTTAATGACTTGTTTCCTTATTTCTCTCACAATTCAATAGTAAAACTGTATGAAAAGGGACCTCTTCTTATCTTTAGGTATACTTCTGGCACCTGACTCAGTCTCATATATAGCCAGTACTCATTAGATATTTATTCACTGATGGAGTAAATGAATGACAAAAGTTAATGTCCAGAATTAGATGCATAAAGGTTATATCAAATGATTGCATTTCCCAGTTTGAGCTGATGTTTTGTACTTGTGTCAGGGTAACCCCCAAATATGACAAATCTTGATCATACTCATGGTAGGAGAAACAACATTGATCATCTATTTAAAAAAAGTATAAAATTCATTTTTTCATATATCTGAAGTTCTCAATCTAGTGCTCCCTTTGAAGGCAATAAATAGCAGATACATAAATATTAGCATTATTGCAATTAAGATGATTGTCTTAGTCTTGTGCTACTATAACAAAATACCTGAGACTGGGTAATTTATAAATAATAGAAATTTGTATATCACAGTTCTGGAGGCTGGAGGCTTGTCCAAGATCAAGGTGTAGGCAGATTCTGTGCCTGGTGAGGGACAAATCTCTCCTTCCAAGATGGCGTCTTGTTGCTGCATCCTCCGGAAGGGACGGATGCTATGTCCTCACATGGTGGAAGGGACAGAAGGGACAGAAGGGTAGAAAGGGTCTAGCTAGTTCCATCAGCCCTTGTATCAGGCACTAATCCCAGCCAGGAGGCCGAGTCCTCATGGCCTAATCACATTTTAAAGGGCCCACCCCCTAATACTGCTGCATTGAGAATTTAAGTTTCAACATGAATTTTGGAGGGAAAATAAACACTCAAACCAAAGCAATGATGTTTGCAAATTACTCCAAACATTCACATATGCTATTGTTATCTGGCAAAATGAATTGACAATTTTATATTTCAGAACTGTACATAAAACAGACAGAATATATATTCTCATGTTTTACTATGAGGTAATACTAAAATTAGAAAAGAAAGATCATATTTCTATTTTAATTATT
>NW_012142745.1:7057493-7058689 GCF_000956105.1 Propithecus coquereli
GTTTCTCTGCATGGGAAGAATGTATTCCTCTTCCCACCCCTGCACCCAAATCCACTCACAGTTCTATTTATCCTGCATAAGCCAGTTTGCCTGTAGCCCAGTAATTCTACATTTTATACTACATTCTTGAGAAATAATCCCAAATGTGCAAAACATTTTTGAACAAATATGTTCCCCTCTGAATTATTCGGATTCCAGATGAGAAGGAACCAGCATAAAAACTCTGGCAACATGAAAAAACAGGCTGTTCTGACACCCTCAAAGGCTCATACTAACTCTCCAGCAATGGCACTCCAACCAAAAAGAAATTTATGAAATGTCAGGTATGGAATTCAAAAATATGGATCACAAGCAAGCTCAACAGGATCAATGAGAAAGTAAAAAACCAACACAAAGAAACTAAAAAAGTAATTCAAGACATGAATGAAAAATTCACTAAAGAGATAGATATCTTAAAGAAAAACATAACTCCTGGAAATGAAATAATCATTTAGTGAAATATAAAATACAGTGGAAAATTTTAACAACAGACTAGACCAAGCACAAGAAAGAATTTTGGAACTTGAAGACAAGGCTTTTGAATTAACTCAGTCATTCAAAAATGAAGAACAAAAGGATCAAGAAGAATGAACAAAGTCTTTGAGAATTATGGGACTATGTAATGTGACTGAACATAAGAATCATAGGTATTCTAGAGGGAGAAGTAGAAAAAGCAAAAAGAAAAGCTACTGTGGGAATAATGGGAGAAAAGTTCCCTGGTCTTGCTAGAGACAGAACTTATTTTAAGGCCTACAATAGTCCTAATTTTTAATTTAAAAATAATTTATTATTTTTGTGAATATAATGTACATGAGGACACTGCTTGATTGACTTACCTATGTTTTTATTGCTTTTTTATGCTTGAAAACATGTAACCTGCTTAAAATGAGTGACATGTAGTCTTTAATTTTATTGGTCTATTTACTTGCAACGGATGTTGGATATTGAACACTAGGTAGACTATAACAAAACAAACAGTACTCTTATCTTCTATGCAGAAACCAGTGTAGTTTAAGTTTTTCCTTTGGAGGCAAGTATACAGAAAGGCTCTGCCTTTCTCAAGCAACTGTACTCCTGTACCTAGTGATCCAATTAGGACTATAAGCTACATAGATTTATCTAATCACAGAATGACAGAAAATAAATCAGATCAATTG
>NW_012142745.1:7071069-7073733 GCF_000956105.1 Propithecus coquereli
TAACCCTGAACACTTTGTATTCTACTTTTCTGGTGTTTTTTACTTCCTTCTCCTTTTAGTACCTTTTAGCTTTAGGAAGTAAGTGATCTCATTTAAGAGAAGAAGAAGGAGAAGAAAGGAGGAGGGGGAAGGAGAGAGAGAGAAAGAGAGAGAGAGAGAAAATAGGAGAGAGGAAACCCAGATTCTTACAGAATCACAAAAATGGAAAGACTTGAGAATGTCCTGGGTGAATGTTCTTCAAAAATTCCTTCCAGATAATTCAGCATTATTTGTTGCACCAGGAATAGTGGCGGTGAATGAGGTCGTAGGGCAGTTGTAGTAGTCTAGAGCCGTGCTTACTGACCCCAAAAGCCCAAAGCATTTATAACGAATCATTTTCTATTCTTCTCTTACTCATTTATGAACATCTGTCCACCACTTACATGACAGTCTATTTCACTATTGTATCATTTTGATGATAAAGAAGTTATTTTTAAAATCTAATGACAAGATTCCTTTTTTTACTACCTCTTTTAAAATCCTCACAGATGCAGAGAACAACCCCATTCAGTCCTTCAAGACTGTAATCAGGTCACCCTTTAGTATATTTTTGTTTTGGTATAAAGAGCCAATTTCGTTCATTAATTTGTGTGTTCATTTAGCAAGTATTTTTGGTGCCTTATTATACCAATTTTTTTATACCAATTTCGTTATTTCTGTTTGTATTTCTTGGACTCTCTCCAATTATTCTAGAATCTTTTAAAGGCTGATGATCAATATTAAACACTATTTTAAGGACCTGATTTGCTGAAGGGATTAGATGATAATTCTTTCACTTTAAAGTTTTATTGCCACCAAAAACATTGTATCACCATCATTCCTCAAATTCTACCTGCCAACATCACCCCTGTGCCAACCACTAGAAAAGTATGTGCTAATATTTCATTTGTGATCAAACCGTGCTACCAGATCTTTTTTTTCTTAATTACATTTAGTAATCTTTGTTAGTGGTTTGTTACACATCCATTCCATTTTGTAATCTTAGTCAATCTTAGTACCAGCATCTGCATAATTTATTCACAATATTTCAATATTTTTTCTTTAAATTTCTGTTTATTTCATTAAAATCAGCTTGATGTAAAATGAAGGTAAAATTCCAAGCTCTATCACTTACGAGCTGTGTGCCATTGACAAATTATTTCAGCCCTTCATTTCCTAATGTGGAAAATTATGATAATTATACCTAGATGATAGGTACGATGTAGGGAGGAAATGATACACCAACGTGTAACTGACATAAAGTGTGTGCTCAAATATTAGTGTCCTTCACACAGCTGTGGCCACTCATTGACTCTATGTATACCAAATTGCAATAACAGAAAGTTTGATTTGAAAAAGAATTAGCTGAAGAAAACCTTTAAAAGAACTCAGAAAGGGAATAGTCTTAGCTCTTTTGGAGAAGGCACATTCGATTGACTTAAAAAAGAAGCATCGGATATCATATTCTTTTCATTTTTGCTTTAATTTAGAGCAGAGCCATGGAGAAAATGCTCTCCCTCCAGTTAGACACTGAGAAAATATTCCAACGCAAAATAAACATGCATTTAATTTTCTCAAAAAAAAGAGAGATGTTTCTCATCTGGTCAAAGGAGAAAAGACCAACGGAGAAAAACAAAAAACAAAAAACAAACCTCAGAGATGGGAGAGCTACCTATAAATACTGGAATCATCGTCACATAGAAGAGGGATTAAATTTGTTCAAAGTGGGCCAAGAGCTATGGTTGTTACCAGGACAACCATGAGAGAAGACTTTCTAACCCCGAAAGACACTCACAAGTGAAATAGACCATCTCTGGATACATTAGTTTCAAATCCCAGAGGCTGGAAAATCACTTTGTTGTATAGACAAGTCAAGCATTAGGGGGTGGCTGTGCTAGACCTGTATTTACCAAGCCAACCTATAATGCAGAGAGGGATGACCTGCTGAATGACCTTATGGGGACCATTAGAGTCAGAGGATGGAGAGAGAAAGAGAATCTTCCTTGCAACTACTGAGCTATTAAAGAGGTAGGGTAGACAGGACTGGAGCGAGGCCATACATATTTGCCTTCCCAATTATTATACCAGCAGTTGGCAAGCAGGTATCTAAATGCATCCATTCTTTCAGGTGGCTCCACTCTGCTGAAGGCACTGAAGTGGGAATAGGGCAGTGAACAAGGTATTTGGGTTTCCTGACTTTCGAAGCATGAAGATAAATTCAAGTGGACATGACTGACAAATAAGTTAACAGATGCGGAATTGAATAATTGTGAGATTTGAAAGTGCTTTGAAGGAAGTCGGTGAAGGACTCTGATACTGAAAACTGGGCATATAGGTGGATTAGTCAGAGGAGATTTCTTTAATGAGCTGCCATTCAGTAACCTGGGAGCTTTATAAAATAGAAAAAAGAAAAGAAAGGAAAAGTAGAGGTAGATAAAAGATAGATAGATAGATAGAGTGATATAGCTAGATAGATACATACTAATAGAAAACCAGCTATGCAAATAGGGAAAAGAAGAGCATTTATGAGGCATGAAAGAGCATGGTACTTTCTTGAAAATGAAACAAAGTGAATACGTGATCACAAGATTTGCTCTGCGTGAGGCTGGAGTGGTGGTTGGAGCATTTCAGGAATTTAATTTTATT
>NW_012142745.1:7073783-7075370 GCF_000956105.1 Propithecus coquereli
AGATGAAGATGGCATGCAAGTGATGAAAGCAATGACAGTCACTAAAATATAAGATGAGAAATTGAAGTAGTATTGGATGAAAGTAAAGCACACTTAAGGACAGCAGGAGGAATGTACGCAGAGGAGGTAAATGCTAGTTTGTTTTGTTCAAAACTTCCAAAATAAGATAAATCTGCAACAGCAACGTGTCAGCAATGTGAATGTAATAGATGATGAGAGGTGTCAATGAACATATAGATACAGGTAAGCAGTAATAATGCAAGAGCTGAGTCACAAATTCTGTGCAAACCCATCAAGAGAATTTGTGCTATTCATCAAAGAGAACATACAGCCAAAGTGTATTTTTTAAACATTTGAAGGGTTAGATTGAACTGTTCTTTCCCTTTCTATCACAACAAAAAGCATTCAGAAATAGCTCTAAATTATAGCCTGGATTATGCTCTTTGGATATTTTTAAAAGGTTAATCAGAATGGTATGACACAGAGGGAAGTAGATTAGTCCAGTGGGAGGTAGGTGGTGGCGGTTAAGAGCAAGGCTGGTGAATCAGAGACATGACTTGACATCCATTCTTTGCCACTTAGTCACTATGAGACATTGGATAAGTTCTGTGAAGATTCAACTCGTCTGAGAATATTGAACACAGTAGGTGGCACGGAGTTAGGACGTGAGAAACTGTAGTTTTGGTGGACAGTTGGGAGTGTGCCTCTCAGACCTTAGACTGAAGAAAGTGAAACTGATTTAGGGTATCAGCTGGTGGCTCTGAAATTTATTGGCGTGTAAGTGCCAATGACTGAATGTGGCAGAGATATCAAGACAGACTGTTCCTGGGACACCAGGTGATGGGTGAACTCCTTTTGACAGGCGACTTGGCTCAGGGACTCCTCAACAATCTTGCTGACTTTTCCTTAACTGCTCTGCAGTCTAAGATGTTTGCACCCACACTTCCCTCCCCTCTTTTCTCTTTCACATGGGATCAGAAATGCCTTGTGGTCGGTGGTGCTCCCAGCCTCTCCCAATTCGGGTCCCATTTTCTTTCACAGGTGTTTTCCCTAAAATTTTCTTGCACATTGGATTCATTCTCGACCTCTGCTTTTCAGGGGACCTTGACTACCACAGAAGCCACTTGTTACTATCATTGATATTAATATTATTGTACTCTTTCTGTGGGCAATAATTTTTAATCTTAGGAATGTAGGCAGTGGGACTTCTGTGGAGAGCTTTAATGGGAGGGTTTTTTTGTTTGTTTTTTTTTTAAGACAATGAGTGGGTTAAATCAGGGTGTCCTGGAGTAAGGCGGTCCCATGTTTGGTTAGACATCCTCCGAAAAGTGAGTAGAGTGAAAGAAATGAGACAAAGGAGTTCAATTTATAGGATGGATTCCTTTTATCACTTCTTGGTTATATTTATTCTCCATTTTAGAGTAACCCTGAACACTTTGTATTCTACTTTTCTGGTGTTTTTTACTTCCTTCTCCTTTTAGTACCTTTTAGCTTTAGGAAGTAAGTGATCTCATTTAAGAGAAGAAGAAGGAGAAGAAAGGAGGAGGGGGAAGGAGAGAGAGAGAAAGAGAGAGAGAGAGAAAATAG
>NW_012142745.1:7077865-7090262 GCF_000956105.1 Propithecus coquereli
AAAAAGAAAACCTAACCTGAAAATTTGCAGTTATGGTGCAATGAATTTCTTTATACCCTTAATCTAGTTTTGTGATTTATAATATATGTTCTCTCTTTACATAGAAAACAATTATTATGATTACTACTGTTGTTATTACTACTGAGCCATCTGAATGTGAGTTAAAGACAGCATAACCCTTTACCCTAAAGTATTTTAGTATCTCCAAAGAAAAAGGACTTTCTCATATAATTTTAATGCAATTACCAAATTAGTAATTATGACATTGATGCACTACTGTCGAATACATGAGCATGTTTCAATTTCCCAATTATCTCTGTAAAGTTCGTTACAGCAATTAGTTGCACGGTCTGGATCCAGGATCCACTCCAGGATCACACACTGCATTTAGTTGCCGTGCAGTCTTTGTTTTATGTTCTGGAAGAGGTCTCCGTCTTTGTCTTTGATGACTTTGATGCCAGTTCAGGTATAAACACAAAGCTCTTCAACTTGAGGCTGTCTGAAGCTCCATCATCATTACATTCATGTAATGCATTTTTGGCAGGAATACTACTGAAGCGATGCCCTTTTACAGGAATAATAAGAAATTATGATCTGACTGTTTCACATTAAGCAATATACTGTATATCACTTCATTCCATGAATTAGTGATGTTACCTTTGACTATTTGTTTAAGGTGGTTTTCTTCACTGGAAAGTTATCATTTTTTTTTCCTTTCCTGGGAAATAACTTTGAGAATCTGGG
Source organism: Propithecus coquereli (assembly GCF_000956105.1). Lineage (NCBI taxonomy): Eukaryota > Metazoa > Chordata > Mammalia > Primates > Indriidae > Propithecus > Propithecus coquereli. The sequence continues at coordinate 7,078,610 of NW_012142745.1, forward strand.
CATCCTCCTGAGGGTCAGATCACACTGCACTGGCTGGCCGGGTGGGCACGGCCGTCCCACACTCTATTCCCTATTGTATATCTCACACTCTCAAGTCTTTGTAAATATTTGGTTTTCTATTAAGCTTTTACTCAACAATATTTAGCACCATCGACAATTCTTACCTGAATCAATTATTATCAAGATGGTTGATTCTTATAATTCTTTCATTCCTTTTACATTAGTCGTCATTCTCATTTACTATTTTCTTATTTTTAAAAAAAATATTTGCCTGTTTGTGTATTTAGTTGTTTATTCTCAATAAGAATTCATGGATTCTGGTTTTGCCTATGGTTTAAAATATGTCCTGGCCTTATTCATTTTGAATCTCAAATCGTCCCATATTTGGCCAGTGGGAACTCATTCAAGCTGGCTCATTTGTCCTTTCAACATGTTCCCAATTGTGTTTGGACAGTTTCTTAATTTTTTATAACAAATATTTCAGGTACATCTTGTTTCCCCTTCCAAACCTGGCTCCTTTAGTGGAGAGTGATGTTTAGAAAGTAACATCTGGGTAAAGAAGTTCATCTTTGGAGCGATGTGAGGTGTCTGGAATATCGCAGGAGAGTGGCTGACTACCAGAGATCATGGCAGTCATCTGGGTGGAAGTTGTAATGGCCTCTAGTCCAGGGTGATGGAAATGGAGAAATGGAGATAAGAGGAAACATTTTAGATATGGAAATTGTTAACAAAGATGGGATACTGAAGGTGAGAATAGAAGGGGAGATTCAAAGATAATCCCAGGCTGCTGGAACCAATAGTCAAGTGGCTATGTACATTGCTGTCCTTTGATGTTGCTGCTGGGGTCACATATTGATGATTTTATACCCTGGGTGCAGCTGGGTGTTGTGTGTTGTCTTTTTGTTGACTGTGCTGGATGTGACCAAACTTGCATCTGCATTTGTGGGGTCATGCTCATGCGTTGCCATGGCAACCTCCCAGGGTACAGCTGTGTGATAGCTTCAGTGGTTTTCATGAATAGAAGCCTCTGGAATCAACAGCCTGAAGGTACTGGGAGGTGACTCAGCTGGTGGAAAATAGTATTGGGAACCTTGTTTTTGCCATTAGAAATAGGGAATTAACATGGGGAATAGTCTCAGGGTTCCCTCACTGTGTAACAGTGTTAAAAAGTTTGAAATTTGATGAAAGAAAATGCCAATTTGTGAATAAATAGGAGGTGGTTTTTTAAATATATAATTCAGAATGGGAATACAGGGAGGGATTCGGTTAAGCAGCAAGGAGAGATTTATATGATTTATATTTTGACACATGTGATAATAAGCTTATGTCACTTCATTTAATATCTAAAAATAAGGTCTTACTGGCATTTATTAAGGCAATTTCAAACTATAAACATTTATTTTGTCTCCTCTCTTCTTTAGCCTGCAGATAAACAAATAATAACTTTTTAAATCTATAATTAAAACATTGTCATATGCCAAAACTTCTCAATGATATTTTATTTATAGACACACTATGTATTATTTTGATTTTTTAAAAAATAATAAGGTATTCTACAGTGTATAAATTCAAAAAGAATTTTCTTGAGGGACGAGATCAGCTAATGTGTTTGGGAAAGTGAAATATGATTTATAGTAAGTGATCTGGTGGCTTTACCGACTCTTGATGTTTTTTGTGGATGCAGGCTTCTTTGTTTTGGGGACATCGAGTCCTTGTATTTTTTTCCCCTGGATGTTTAGTTTGTTGATTTCATAGCTCAAAGCAGTTTTCTGCCTCATCCTCAATGTCTGCAAAGCTCTGAAGTACCAGATCCAAGTTCTAACCTCTTGACTCAGACATCTGCACTCTGGATTACTGACCCCTTGCTCAGCGTGAGGCCCTGGGTGTCCGAAAGAGTTCTCTAGTGAATGTGCTTGGGGCAGACAGTGTGTCTTATTCTAGTCCATTAAATGCTCGACATAAAGTTAGATGTTTAGGAGGTTAAGTTCTAGTGCCAGACTGTGTGGGCTTGAGCTCTCGCTCCATCCTCTCCTTACTAACTCTGCAACTTTGAACCGGTCACTAAAGGGTTCTGTTTTCCCAACTATGACAGTATTTAACTCATCAATTTGTCCAGAGACCTCAAGGAAATAATCTGCAGAAGGACTTGGCATAGGATCTGGTGCTTAGTAGACACTAAGCAAATGACGGTGTTAATTTAATAATAATGCAGCTCTTGTTTTGCAATTGCTTATTATGTGCAAGTCCTATATGAAGCACTTTATTTACTTTTTCTCAATATTCATAGCCATCGTGTGAGGTGGGTGCCATTACCAATTTTATTTTAGATATGAGGATCCTAATACTTACAAAAAGTAAATGAACTAGTCCAAGGCACTACTAGTGGAGCTGAGATTCAGATCGGCTCAGCCTGACTCTAAGGCTTATGATTTCATTTTGAATGTCATATAGCCTCTGCCCATACTGATGCCTGGGATATTACAAAAATGAAGACAGATCCTTTATCTCTGTTGATATAATAGCTAATGCTCATGGAGCATTTTCTGTGCTAAATATTACCAGTAACTAGTATTCACAGAATGCTTGCAATCTATTCAGTTATATTCTTTACCTGGGTTGTCTCCTTCAGTTGCCTTAACCAACATATGGATTAGGAATGAGTTATCTCTATTTTATGTGTGAACAGACTGGGCGTTAGTGAGTTCAAGTGTACTGCTCAATGTCCTGGAGGGAGTAAGTGGGGGCAGCCTTGGAGACAGGTCTTTCTGACTGCATGCCCCAGAACATCTCCTCACCAAAGCTGGGAGAAATTTTCTCTTGTGTTAAGCTACCAAGTTTGTAGCAGCTTGTTACAACAGACCTAGAATACCAATACACACACCACTCCCCACCCAATCTTTTCCTGTTGCCTTGCAGGTTCTGAAGTACGAAAAGAGAAGGATTGTCTATGTATACTTTGAAATCTAAGTTTAGGGGAATTGGGAGACAACCTTTGTATTTTGTTACGGTGAAAGAGAACTAGAGTCATAGACTATAAAGCATTATTTTATTAGCTTAGCTTTGATATAGGCTAGGCTCAATCATTTCTCATCTCCTGGGGAAAGGACAGTCTGATCATATATGATTGCAAGGAAAATAAAGCTGTGCTTGCAATGGAATCAACAGAGAAACTAAAACAGGCAATTCTAGGCCAGAGATAATGAATCCCTAAGCTATGAGAAAAAAGGGAGGGGTGGGGGTGACAATGAATGTAGAAGGTATAAACCCAAACGATTTCATAGTAAAATTTATAGAAAATCGATGCCTGATTAATTTTAGGAAGTACCGAGGGAAAACAAATTTAAAAATAACTCAACGGTTTCTAGTTTGTTCAAAGTTGCAAATTTAGTGTAGGTCAGAGTATTCATTTACCAAGGATGCTGAAACAACTTACTAAAAATTGGGTGGCTTATAGCAACAGAATTTTATTCTCTGACAATCTGGAAGCCACAGGCCTGAAACCAAGGTGCTGGCAGAGCCACACTCCCTCTGAAGACCCTAAGAGAGAATCCTTCCTTCCCTCTTCCAGCTTCTGGTGGCTTTGCTTGTGACAACATAACGTCCACTGTCTCTCTCTTCACGTGGTCTTCTCTCTCAGACTTTCTTTGTCCTTTCTTCTTCTTATAGGGACACGAGTCTTTGGGTTGAGGGCCCATCCTAAGCCCAGAATGATTTCATCTTGAGATCCTTAACTAGTCCCACCTGTGAACACCCTATTTCCAAATAAGAAAATGCTCTGAGGTTCTGAGTGAACATGAACTTTCTGAGGGACGTAATTCAGCCCCCTGCAGGAGGGAATCAGTGACTCATAATCCACATTGCTTCTCCATTGCCAGGCTGTCCCCACTCAATTTTGCAAGTGGCAGATCTCATAGCAATGTTCAAGGTAGAAAATGTGGAGACAAAGGGAGGAAGTAGATGAGATATACTGCCCAGAAAAAGTCCTGACCCCTCATCACATGCCCAGAGGAGACACCCCATTGTAGACCAAACATCAAGAGAAGTCTAGGAGTTGAGTGACACCGTCCTGATGATATTGCTCTCCTTAGGAGACACAGCGACTTCATAGTGCCTGGGACTGTTGTTCTTATGGATTTCTAATCTGTGATGCACATAATAAAACATTTCTGCTTGTGACATATTCCCAAGCGCATGTTCAGCCACTTAACCAAACTTTTGATATTTCATGGAAAATGAAATGAACTAGAAAATAGTTGATCTAATGCAGAAAGGTTTCAAGTTACTACGTATGTAATGGTGGGTGATACCTTTCCAGTGCTCTTCTTCTCATTTATCAGATAAATTTAGAGCACTCTGAAAACTCACAGATAAGAACTACAACATATAGGGAGCCTAGAGGCCTGAATATTTGTATGGGATGCTTTTTAATGCACATGCCATTGGATTTCACGTGAGTGAGAAATAAACTTTACTGGATTAAGTCATTGAAATGCTAGGATTATTTGTTACAGCTGTGAGCTTTTCCCGACTAAAACAATGACTTCGGGCATGTCACTGCATTCCTCTTGTTATACATTCTTGTTCTTAAAATGAAACACAGACACATCTAACTCCTAGGGATTTTTGGATGATTCTATCAGATAATATATGGAACTGCTTGTCATGATGCCAGACACATTGCAAATATTCTATAAACATCAACACATTGCAAATGCTTTATAAACATCAACTATAAACATCAACTATTGCTACCACAGGATACTGCTTTTTTACTGTTATATACTAGTAGGGCATACAAGATCCTTCTTAATTAGACATTACCTTTCTCTTCCACCCTAATTTCCTGCATTATTCTCTATGTCACCCAATAATAATTCTGTGATTTCTTCATTTAGCCCTAGTCCCCATGGACTCTTCAGCTTGCGTGTTTTGACTTTCACTCTCTTGGAACTTTGCTTATGCTATTTTTCCTACCTGGTATGTTTTTTTCCTTCTATCCTCATTTATCTCCCAGAAAAATAATACTCATCCTTCAAAGTGCAGCAAAAATGTCACCTTTTTGTGGAAACTTCCCTAACCCACTTAGGGAGAATTGATTGCTCTCTTCTTTTATGGTCAGAAAGCAAATTGAACATACATTTATTATAGCACTTAAAAAGTTGGTTCAAGTTACATTGCTCAAAGGACAGAATCTTTTTCTGGAAATTTTTAATCTCTGTAAAGGCAAGAACCCTAGTTACCAGCCCAGGAAATAATATGTTCTCTTTCATGTTTGTATGAATAAAAGAAAAGCTATGGAAAAGACCAAAAACCTTCACTGGCACCAAAGTCTTTGAGAGTCATATATTTTTTATTCCCTTTCACAAAACTTTCTCTAAGGAGTTGTCTTTTCCTCATCAATCCTATTAAGTCTTGCTTCCTTATCTACTCCACTAAAACTCCTTGTGTCAAGTGCATTACTGACATCCCTTTGGACAGTGCAGTGGACACATCTCTGATTTGTTATTATTCATACCCACATCTCTTGGTTTCTGCAATATTAATTACTACCTTACTCATAACTCCTTCTTAATTTCTGACTATCTCTTAATTCTCTACCCAAGCTCTAATTCTTGGAGCTTCTGATGGCGTGGTTATAGGATTTCTTCTTTCTAACCACATTCTCTGCTTCAGTTATCTCATCCATTCTCTTGGCTTTAACTACCATGTAGATGCTCATGAAAGCCAAATTTTTATCTCTTACTAAGACCTTAAATCTAAGTCCAAACTCTTTGCCTTCACTACTCTCTCCAGGAGTGATCAAATTTAATAGGTCTGAAATAGAACTCTTGTCTCTCTCCTTCACAAAACTGTTCCTCCATCAGTCATAAAAATCTTAGTAAACGATGATGCACTTTACCCAATTGTTCACACTGAGATTTTAAGTCAATAAAAGGATTGCAACACAAAATTGAGTAAATTCTCAGAAAGTGAAAAAAAAATAGGGCAGTAGGATGAAAAAGATGAGTTAAGACAATTAGAGAATCAATGAAGGAGATCAAGGACCCATTAGCAGGAGTTGTAGAAGAAGGGAATAGAAAAAAAAAAGGAAAGAGAAAGAATCAGCAAAGAAATAATACAAAAAAATTTCTTAGAGCTGAAGTGAGCCAAACTATGCAAGGGCATTTAAAACTTCTGCTTGCATGTGGTATAATACAATGTCTACTCACATCCCATTGGCCAAAGTCAGCGGAGTGGAGGAACAGACTTTTCCTACAGTGAAGTATGGTGAATATGGCGGGTGATGCTACCAATTTTGTTGATGCTAAATCATAAGGCCGTGTTAAAGACATCATAAAGACCACAGAGCACTGTGAATAAGGCATTTAAATATTGATCATATTCAGGATCTGTACTTAGAAGCTTGCTATTTATAATTAGAGCAAGATCTTTGCAATATGTGACTCATTTTAAGACTGTCAACATCTGAGCCTCAATGTTGTGGTGATATTATAAACAATTTTCTCTGATTAGGGGGTATATCAAATAGAACCTTGTGAGTTAGGAATTTCTCCAGCTCCCAGAGTTTTCCAGTGCTTTCTGAATAATCCATTTTTAGAATCCATGGTCTGATGTTGTATTTAGGTACTTTCTTGGTTGGAAATCAACACAAGATTAGCTTGAGGAAAAACTTGGGGAGTTGTAAAACAATTGTGTCTTAACATTTAATAGTTGTGCCATTATAATTTGTGTTTATCAAAATATATTTAGGGTAATTGGAGATTTGTATCTTTTTAAAGTTACATTCTTACTTATGCCAATAAATGTAGCCCTTTAGTGTTTTGCCCAGTAGTCATGACTGGAATCTTAACAATTGGCTGTGTGTCTCAATATGCAAGCATAAGCAAAGATGGTAGTGTCCTAGAACAGTCCTTTCCTCATCTATAAACAGGGGACTGATATGATAATACCCATGGCACACAGCTAATGTGTGGATCAAATGAGCTAATGTGGGTAGAAGTGAATCATGTATTCTAAATTAATAAACAAAACACTCTATATCATTACAAATTTGGAGACCATTACCAAATAAAAATGCTCTAAACTGCCTGCCTAGGTTATGTACTACCAACTTCGATAGAAAGTTTCATGTGAAAAACTTATCCTGTCCCATCTCTTTGGGTTGAGGGAATTGGCCTATGGACCTGAACTTAATCTACTAAAATGGAAGTTGAAGTAGTGTCATGAAAGAGAAATTGTCTAAGTAAGCTGTCATTCACTGGCTTTCAACACAATTACTCCAGCCATAGGTCACATATTTTATAGAAGAATCGTGTCCTGATTCTTCAAGGAGGGTGGGACAATACAATAGCACACATACAAATAATATCACATGCAACACATACGAAAGAATGATATTTTGACAAGGAGTTACATCTGGTATCATGGACTTGATCTAGTATTGGACAGATCACCAGGCTACTGTACACTTTCTCAAAGCCACCTCCTTTTCCTGGAAAGTGACCCTGTACTTACTGCTTCTTATTGCTAGTTCTGTTGTTAAACCATGAATCCTGCTTTCCCAGACAGATTGCAGGATTCATGGAAGTGGAAGCTAGTCGTCCATCTCTTTGAATTCCCCACAGAGTCTGAAATAGTGCCTTGTAGTATGGCGTGGATTGGGAAAATTGATCCTCATAGCTAGTAAAACAGTTAATATATGTTTGTTAAATTTAGGTTCATTTTGTTTCTTGGGTGCTCCAATGTGTTTGGCAGAGAAGACACCTTGGATATGAACTCAGCTTGGCACGTACTTCATAGGTGAACTAAAGATGCTATCAGCCACACTTTTTCATTTTGTTTTATTACAGTTATTCTTGGAATACTCGTAGTTGCTGAGATATTAATCTTGCAGGCATGAAATAATAGAACTTTCTTTATCTTTGCATTACTTGAGGGGAAATGAGTTATAACAAAGAGCATATATTTATTTTCAAAATTAATTTCAGAAGGAAAACTTTTATTTTGGAAATACATATAATTTAATTTTGCCATGTACCTGATAATGTGAAAATGCCATTTCACATATTATGTTAGAAAAATAAACTCAGGCAAAGAGAGGAGTTGGTGATTTGAAAAAAGAAACTTTTTGTAAAACTGCTTTGTGTTTAGGAATATTCTTTTAAAGCCACTTTATTTATTTCCAGATTCAAGAAATAAAGAAAAATATTGCTAATTTCAGTTTATTCCACTACATTTTTTTTCATTTTAATTAGTAAAGGTTCATGTTACTTTTATAAAATTTGGAAAATGCTGAAAACCTTAAGAAACTGGCCACAGTTATACTCCATCTTCACCTCTCCATCAGGAGATTGCTAATCGTAACATTTTAGGGCATAGACTTTTTGCTACAAGGATATATGCAAGTAAAACAAATTATGTTCATATCTTGAACATGGTTCTACAACCTGTTCACTTTATATGATGTCATCATATAAACCTAACATAGTGTCTATATATGCTAGGATGTTGGGTACTTTTCTTAACACTTTCCTTATATTTGTTTATATAATTGTTGTAACAGTCCTATGAGTTTGGCACTGTAATTATTCTATTTTCACAGATGAGCAAAATGAAGCACAGATAGGAACTGGAACTGGAACTCAGTTCTTTCATTGGCAAAATGCAGTTAGGTCTAGTACTTTCCCCTTAGGTGTTTAAAAAGGTTTAAAAGGTTTCCAGAGGTAAAGAAAGGATGTGGCAAAGTACTTGGCAATTATGGGTTCTACATATGAGATCATGTTATTATAATTACTATTGTGATGATGGTGGGGGGGTGGTTATTCACAATTGTATTTCTAGTATTTCGTACAATTTCTAGTACATTGTATTTGCTAGAAAATATCTATTACATGAATGACCCATGATGCCCTATTTTCAACCTCCTAAACATACAGATGAATGATTAATATTTGATTACTAAGCCAGCATAGTTAAATCGCACTTCAATTTTTTTCGTAAGCGAAATGTTTCTTATTTTTATCCTATTTTTGACAGAGTCCCTCTAACTAACCTCCAATCTTACAGAAAAAAACCAGTGAGATGTTTCCCGACTCACTCATACTCCATGATGGGGTTAGTATGGGGACATAGTTGTTAAGCCATGAATAACTGATGAGTATGCCTTCTGTGCATCTTATTATCTTTTCTTTTCTTTTGGCTTCATCTCTTCAACCATATTCTAGTGATAGGCAGAGGTTTATTTTAAGCAATCAATTAGATGTTACTGAAACAATATACTTTGAGAGTGGGTCACTGCTTTTTATACCAGGTAATGGTTTTTTTAATATTTCAGATGATTTCTTTGCAAGTAAAACGTATGTCATATTAAGAGATGACCAAAAGATAGTGAATTAAGGTGCATGATAATATACATTTTTAGGTTTGTGAGCAGAAGTGTGGCAGTGATCCTCATTAATAAGTGCATTTAAGACTTGAAAATGTGTTTGCATTTGCTTGCCAATGTAATCATGCATAATAGAAAGAATCTATAGCAAAATGGGCAGAATAAAGCTATCAAAGTGTATCATTTAGAGAAACTAAATTTGATCATCACTTAGAAAATATGCTGCTAAGCTTATTGCTTGTATAAATACCAATTTTAGCCAATAGGCTGCTTCATAATGGAATATTAGTGGCTGAATGGGATCTTAAAATGGAAATGCTGAATCCCAGAAAAGAAGAACATGAATGATGATGATGCCTTGACATAAATACAACAGAAGCACCATCTTATGATCAAGAAGTACATGTTCCTTTCAATTTGACAATTATCCCCACTGATCAATTGTACAAGTGCACAGAAAAGCAAGGTTTCCCACAAATACCATGATTTTTTGTTTGTACAGTGTAAAAATCTCCAGTTTTAGGTCAGATATTCCCACTGAGTTTCCTTGAATAGAATGATTTGTTCCCCCAATGTGTATAGAAGGTATTCATAACTGCACAATACTCTTCAATCACCAAAATTACGCATTTTAAATTTTATTATTTCTTTAATCATAGCTGTTTTGGCTACCTCTACTACTGCTAGTAAATGAAGCTTTAATCCAATCCTCTATATAGCCATTATGTGAATAAAAGTTGAATTCAATTTGAATAAGACTAACAAATTGACATGAATATCAGAAATCATTTACAAACATGAACCAAGTTAATTGCCCAGTTTGCAAATGGGTTATTATAGTTTGATGGCTTTTCTTTTGAAAGAATATATGAGATTTAAAAATAAAAGAAAACAGATAAACTATAACCTATAGAGAAACGTATTATCAAATCATTTTAATTGAAGGGAAATGGAGTAAAATAGGAAGTGAGAGAAATTTTATTTTTGATATATTAAATATTTCCAATTAGGAAGAAGAGAACTAATATTTACTGAGGATCTATAAACTGTCTAGTACTGTATTATATATTCATATAATATCTCATTTATAGAATTCATATATAATACCTTATCTCATATTTAGAAAACATGTTTATTATTTATTAGATGGAAAAATATTTAGTGAAACTTGTCTTAACATCAAAAATATGAAATCAAGTAAATCATTAAAAAATATAATGCTACCTTATTTATTAATTCAATCAATTTATCATGTGCCTACACTATGGCCAGGGCCCTTCAAAACCCCAGTGCAGTAGTAGTAATTTAGATTGTGCAACTGTATATCATATTTCAAATATGAAATTATGATCTGAAACTTTTGAGATGCCCTATGTCTTAATGAATAATCTGAGAAAAGCAAGTGAAATATTAATACAAGATAATTAAGATTTTCTGGGCCCAGTGCTTAGTCTCCAGAACTCCTCTACTTTTAAATTACCAATAACTTTTAAAGAAAGTTTAGCTTTTCTTTGATTGAAAGTATACGCCAGTGTTAGTGAGAAAATTATTACTTTAACAGAAAAACAAAGACAGCGCAGTCAATGCTGTTTATGTAACATAGGCTAGGGTTGCAGTCTTAGGAAACTGTAATTAATGCAAGGTCTCTAATGTGTTTATTGAACCCCTAATATGTGGTGAACAACAAGGGAATACCAAATCATTCTTTAGGGAAACTCAGATTATTTGTAGCTCAAACATCAGGTTGCTCAGTGTGTGTGTTACGGGAAGTCTGAGTCTCAAAACCCAAGCCATTTTCTTGGCCAAGAAATAAGAGATAACAAAGAAGATTGGCAGAGAATGTCTCAGGAATCCAGATCTTCCATTTACACAATCATCATTTTGTGAATGTCCACTCATTACTCTTGGAATCGTTTGTTGAAAGCTTTCATTCCCTACCAACCCCTAGGCTCTGAGACGGAGGGACCCCTATGCGCCTATTCACTATTGCATTCCTCACCACCTTGGACATAATGAAAGCTCCAAAATATTGGTGGAATCAGTGTAAGATGTGGTCCCTAGGTTCAAAGAGCTTATAATATATGAGAGGTGATAAATAAGCAAATATTTTCTTTTCAGTAAAACTGGGTGTCGTGATAATAAAGAATACTGTAGTTTACCTACCACCCAACACATATACTCTATGCCCTATTTCTATTTTTTTAGCCCATAGTCTTATTATTATCTATTACATTTTTCATATATTTTACTTGATCTGTTTCTCTCTAT
>NW_012142745.1:7090929-7096640 GCF_000956105.1 Propithecus coquereli
AAATTTTCATTTATAAAATTTACCTGAATGATACTGCCCTGTCAATACCATTGTTTAAAATTATTATGATTTTTATAGACTTAGGGGGTACAAGTGCAGTTTTGTTACATGGATATATTGTGTAGTGGTGAAGTCTGGACTTTTTTGTGTAACCATCACTGGATTAGTATACCTAGGACCCATTAGATAATTTCTCATCCCACTCTCCCCTCCCAGCCTCACATCCTCCCACCCTTTTGAGTCACCAATGTCTACTATTGCCCTTTCTATATCCATTTGTACATATTGTTTAGCTCCCACTTATAAGCAAGAACATTTGGTATTTGACTTTCTGCTTCTGAGTTATTTCACTTAAGACAATGGCCTCCAGTTCCAACCATGTTGTTGCAAAAGACATGATCTCATTCCTTTTATGGCTGAGTAGTATTCCTTTCACACACACACACACACACACACACACACACACACACACACTACATTTTCTTTATCCAATCATTGTTGATGAACAGGTTGATTCCCTATCTTTGCTATTGTGAATAGAGCTGCAATCAACATATGAGTACATTTTGATATAATGATTTTTTTTTTCTTTTGGGTAGATACCCAGTAGTGGAATTCCTGAATTGAATGGTATTTCTATTTGTAGTTCTTTGAAAATCTCCATACTGTTTTCCACAGAGGTTGTACTAATTTACATTCCCATCAATAGTGTATAAGCATTCCCTTTTCTCTGTATCCTCACCAACATCTATTATTTTTTGGATTTTTAATAATGGCCATTCTGGCTAGTATAAGATGGTATCTCATAGTGGTTTTAATTTGCATGTCTCTGATGATTAGTGCTGATGAGAATTTTTTCATATTTTTTGGCCACCTGTATGTCTTTTTTTGAATGTTTATTCATATATTTTGCTCACTGTTTAATAGGGTTATTTGTTTATTTCTTGTTGAGTTTTTTGAGTTCTTTGCAGATTCTGGATATTAGGCCTTTGTCAGATGCATAGTTCGTGAATATTTTTTCCCATTCTGTAGGTTGTCTGTTTACTCTGTTGATTATTTATTTTCTATGTAAGCTTTTTAGTTTAATTAAGTCCCATTTGTCTATTTTTGTTTTTGTTGCATTTGCTTGTGAGGTCTTAGTCATAAATTCTTTGCCTAAACCAATGTCCTGAAGAGTTTTTCCTAGGTTTTCCTCTAGAATTTTACATTGAAATCATTAATCCATCTTCAGTTAATTTTTATATATGGTGAGAGAGAGGGGTCCAGTTTCATTTTTCTTCATATGGCTATCCAATTTTCATAGCATCATTTATTGAATAGGGTGTCATTTCCCCAGTATATATTTTTGTCTATTTTGTGGAAAATCTGTTGGTTCTAGGTATGTGGCTTTATTTCTGGGTTCTCTATCCTGTTCCATTGATCTAGGTGTCTATTTTTATACCAGCATTTTTCTGTTTTAGTAACTATGGCCTTGTAGCATAATCTGTAGTCAGTCAACGTGATGCTTCTAGCTTTGTTCTTTTTGCTTAGGACCGCTTTGGCTATTCAGGGTCTTTTTGGGTTCCATATGAATTTTAGGATTCTTTTTATAATTCTGTGAAAAATGACATTGGCACTTTGATAAGAATTGTACTAAATCTGTAGATTGCTTTGGACAGCATGGTCATTTTAATAATATTGATTCTTCCAATCCATAAGCATTGGAGGCTTTTTCATACCATCTTAAATTTGATTTTTCCACTTATTTTAAAAAATATTTTATCCATGTTGATCTATAGAGAACTTCTCTATTTATTTCAACTGCAATGTAGTATGCTATTGTATGTTTGCAGTATATTAATTAAGAAATTGCTGATGTGGTGTGGTAGGCAGAATTCTAAAATGATCTCTGAGATCTGTGACCCCTATTTGTGTCTTATATAATCCCCAGGCTGTGAGTATGATTGACTTTATGTTTGTGATTAGGTTAATTTACATGGCATAGGTTGACTTTAAAAAGAGAGTTTTCTGAATGGGCTTTACTTAATCACATGAGCCCTTTAAATATGATCTACAGGTCAAAGATGGAGGAAGTCCAAGATATAAAGCACGCGAAGGGTTTGGTATGCCACCGCTGGCTTGAAGAATGAGAGGCTACATGGCAAGGAATACAGGCAGCTGAGAGCAGTCCCTGGCTGACAGCTAGTACGGAAACAGGAACCGTAGTCCTACAACTGCAAGGAACTGAAGTTTTCTAGCAACCGCAATGAGTTTGGATGCATATTGTTTTTCCCAGAGCCTCCGGGTGAGAATGCAGCCCAGCCCATGCCTTGATTTCAGCCTTGGGATACCTTAAGCAGAAGGCTGAATCATACTGCACCAGATTTATACAGAAATTGTGAGATAACAAACTTCTGCTGCTTTAAGCTATCAGGCTTATGATAATTTGTTACACAGCAATAGAAAAGAAATACAGGCAGTAATGGCAAAATGTTAAAATTTGATACACTGAGAAATGGAACAGGTTTTTTCTCTATACTTTTCTACATGCTGGAAATATTAATATTTTATGATTTCAAGGAGGTGAAGGTTATAACATGGAGGGGAAATGTCTACTAACTGCATTAATAGAAGACCCAGGGGACCATGAGATTTTGGGTGAAGAGAGTGTGTATGCTATGGGAAGTGAAAGTCGATTCCCCTCTTCCCACACTCCATTCTTTCTGCCTGAGCGTTACACTAGACTCTGCCTCCACAGGGTTGTTTGACAATTCCTCCAAGTTAAAGTCCAGATTTCAATTTAGATTTTCTTTGGTGGTCCTTCAAGAATACAGCATACATTTTATGTGAAAAATGCAAATCTCTCTTTGGAAAAGCTAGAATAAGGCAATAGAAAATCCTACTCAGATATTAATGTGTGGAAAATGTCTCATTAGGGAAAGAATCAGGGAGTAAACACCAACCATGAAGCTCCAGGAGAAGAAGAATGAACCAGAAGAAACAGCCGTGTAATAATGACAAAGACTGAATTAGGAAGAAATAGGGCGACTGGGAAATAAGTAGCTATTCAAAAATAATTTTAGAGGTCTGCAAATGGGGAACCTGAAAGGATAAACATGCAGTGGTTTAAAACAAAAAAAACAACGATAAAAATTAATGATGTGAAAATGGTCATAAACAAATTGTGGGAATGATTTCAGAAAAACAACCAGGTCAACAAGAGGCCATAATTCTTGAATTTACCCTAAATTTAATTTTAAAAGGGAGTACTATATTCTCCCTTTTTTTTCTCTGCATGCACCATAAACTCAATTAAAGTTAATGGGAGTTATGGGCAGCATTTCTAAATCACAACCTCTTTGAGGCTAATTATTTTGTACTAAATTGTTAAACAGCAACCCTTTCCTGGTTTGGTAATAAGCAAGGTAACACCCTTGCTCATATTATATTAGATTTCATGAAAATATTTGTGAAATAGTTCTTCTATAACAGATTTTTGCAACTAGTCTAAATTGAGGAAAGATGTGAATTACCCTCTATGCCTAACAAATATTTTCATTATGACAGAATTGGCCATTTAACTTTCTTAAAGTTATAAAACACCCATTATGGAATCTCTTGCTTTTAATGAGTAATTGCCATTCGAAAAGTCAGGAGATTGGGATGAATGATCTCCATGTGTTCAACTACTTTTCTCATGAAAGTATGTGACCCTTTAAGTCTAACTATTTACCCCTTGGGTTCTTGAGAGCTCTATAAAGCACAGTTCAGGGTAACATCCAAATAAGACCTAATGTTGCCTATGGAAAGTTATTTACTCCTCTATTATTTATGGACAATATTGGTGTCCCAGGGCACCAGGGCCATGTCTAGGCCAGGGCTACACTAGAGAAGAACTTCTGTAAACATTTGCTGGATTAATGGGCACATATAAAGTACTGGGCACTTGAGTGGCTCTGATGACACAAGGATGAACATTTGATATAATCCTAAATTGACACACATATATAGGGACACACGAACTACCTCTTTATGGGTTCTTGTTCAGGTGTCAAGAAAGAGGCACATGCAGATTATCTTTGCTGGTGGGATTTTATTACATGGGTATATTAGGAAATGAAGGAGCAGAGAAGGTTTTCTCAGTAGTCAAGAAGTCACTCTAGTCTCAGCTTTTCTAAGACTGGACTATGCAGCAAGCTTCTTAAGGAACACAATAAAGCCCAGCAGATTTTAGGATGAAATCCAAGCTCGAGAGATCCACCTTTTCTAGGGTCACTTACTTACATTGTCCAAGGGAAAAGTTCTAATTGGATTTGTTCATCACTATCCAACAGAGAGCACAACTATTGAGCATATTTTGGAACCTCGTAGGGATTTGGCTTTTTCCTGTTTTCCTTTTAGGGTGTCATCTGATGTATCAAGCTACAGAAATACCCACCTAGCCTCTGCATAATCCAACAATCATGTATTCAACAACAAATATACTCATCATACTCTTGCAGCATGGTACTCACATAACACACCACCTTCTACAACTGGAGGAGGCATTGCCAACAGTAGCCTGAGTCCATCTTGGTGCTCACCAGCTGTGGGTTCTGCAATGTTTGAAATAAACAGTACATGTAAACCTATCACTAATTGAACAACAACAGCAAGAGAGTTGTAAGCTGACAACAACTGGGTCAACTCCTACTGCAAAATGAGAAGGAAAAAAAAATAACGAAAAAAAGACATGGAAATATCTCTCCACACAAGTGGTGGTAAATTCAATTTCCTATAGAGGTTACAGAGGTAATATAAATGTGTAAATCTGGACAGGTATAAGACAAGTGTGAGAAATGCAGCCTCTTTGAACAGGAGAGTGGGTGTCCTAGTGAAAGACATTTAAATTAAAATTTTAAAATGAAACCAAACACTGTGTGGGCCATCTTCTGCCAGATTCAGCCCACTGGCTGTCATTCTGAATCATTGTACTGAATGTCCTGAGGAAAGCCAGAAAAGAAAGCTAAAATACAGACGAGGTTTGTGTAATCATTTCTCCAAGTGATCACAGGTCCAGAGGAGATTTCCTCTGCAAATTTCTTCCTTCTCTATTCATTCCCTATTCTTCTTGCCGTGGTCAGGTTTCTAAACCCAGAGATTACCCAAACGTTCCTTTCCCAGGGGTCTATTCACTGGGCGCGCTGTCTGATTATTTAGGGCTATTGTAGTTTTTTGTTACCTGTCACCACTGGGCACAAAACGTGCTGTGAAGACTCCCCAAGGGCTCCACTCTATGATATCCACCCCTTACCCATGATGGAGGGCTCAGTTTCTCTCAGCCAACAGCACTCTAGTTTCTTACTTAACTCTCAGAAGCACTGGGTGATAGTCTCAGCTTTCAATTTAGTGAGAATATTTTCATGGCTCCTAGAGAAGTACTCTTCCATGACTATTAAATTCTCCAAGTAAGGACATTCAGAGTAACAGGGCGGTTAAAAAATTAAAGTGGGTAATAATTAGGTGTTAGAGGCACTGCCCCACTGCAGCCTTTTGATGTCTGGTTTTGTTTCAGGCTATGGCAAGGAAATATCACATCCTGCAAATCAGGACTACTTGGGGTTTCTTAGAAGAGTATTCACAGATGGTAGCATAGTTGGATGTGTTTTCACATTTTTTCCCAAAATTTTATCATAAAATTTCAAATACATTGATATCAAAGTCGAAAAAACAAGTTTACAGTGAGCATGTAC
>NW_012142745.1:7097875-7104176 GCF_000956105.1 Propithecus coquereli
ACTTGCTAAATAACCTCTATGTTTGTTACTTTGATTGTGGGGATGGTTTCATGGGTATATGCATGTGTTCAAACATATGCATAAAATTGTATACATTAAATAGAGGCAGTTATTTTTGTATATCAATTATATACAGTAAATTTGTTAAAAACTAAAATTAAATAAAAATGGATGAACAAAGTACCTGATAATAAAAGCAACCTCATATATTTTACAGTTTCCAAGACCTTTCAAATGTATTGCTTCATTTGAACTCATTGATAACCCTTTAAGTGAGGCTATTAGCTCTGCTTTACAGATGCACAAACTGAGCCTTAGTGAGGATAAGACTCTTGCTCTAGATCATCGAGCTGGTAAAAGGAACAGTCAAATTCAGTTTTTCTTACTCTGCCCGTCACACTACCTGGCACCATGGTTAAAACTCATCCCGGCGGTCAGTGTCAATTGGCAGCCAGACAATTCAGGCTGGAGGGTGAGCATCTGACTATCTTCCTCACAACAGAGACACCAAAGCTGAGCCTTCTAGTGAGTTATTAATCCTGTGTTTCCAGGCTATGCTAAATGCATCTACCCCATACCCTATTTTTGATAAATGCAAGGCTTGTTTTGGGAAACAATTTGTGAAATTAATTACAACTCAACTTGAGTAAGAACATGGTGAAGAGTAAACTTACTCTGGTCAAATTCCCTTTTCAGTTATGGTATTTTGAAGAGTTCTACCTTCTGAAAAAAAAGCAGTTTGGGTTAATTTCTCAAGGGTTTATTTTTAGAAAAGGCTTTGCAGATGATATGCAGAAGACATTTACTAAGATAAAATTATTCTCATGACATCAATCAGCTTATTGCTGTTCATCTCCTTTGAAATAATGGGTTCTTTACATTTGTTGGATTTATTTTAACACATTAAACCATTTTCAAAACTGAATGTCAATTTGAAAAATTACTCTCTCCATGTGTTCGGTAATGGAAGGGAAGCTCACAAGTGCGCCATCAGCAAATATCCAAGGGTTTCTCTCATTAAGTTTTCCCATTGCATCTGAGCAGGTGAAAGGATTAGACTACTTAATTCCTGCTTCTAATTTCCTTTCCATCTGAGCTTTAAATATTTACTGCTGCTTAGGAATCTGCCAGTTTTGTAATCTGCGATGAATCAGTTATATGTTTTGAATTATCACAAAAGTGCCCTATAGAACAATCTTGTCTTTTGCATCTTTCCCTTCTTTCCACACCCAGACCTGCTGAAAGTAGGTTAGTTAAACTAGATCAAACATAAGTCTAAATAATTGAAACTGGGCTCCCTCTGGGAGCAGTTGAAATCCTGTTGGAAAGCCAGCAATATGACTGGGTAGAAAATTCTTCTGTAATTTAGTTTTCAATTTTTCTTTTAAGTAAAGTGTTTTTTCTTTTCCTTTATCACTTTTCTTGACAAATGCCCTGCACATATGAGATACCCACAAATCATCTGCAAATTGAATTTAAATCTATTCTTTCTTGGGGAGGCAGAACAGCTTTTTCTTCTTTTTCCCTTTCCAACTCCTCTACATGTTCAGAATGTTGGATGATAGTTTTACACTGGAGTTCTAAACTGGAGTCAATGGATAGAATCAAAGGGGTCTGTGAACTTGGTTGGGAAAAAATCTTTCCCATGGGTAATCATTTATTAGCAGTTAATATTTGCTTCCATTGTGAATATAAGCTCCCTCCACCAAAATGCAGCAATGCCAGCAGTATTCCTAACCATTTTCCACCAACAGATATTTTCAAAAAAATTTTAAGTTTTTGCAGATATTTTGAAATATCATTTCATGTTTATTGTTATTTCAAAATTACTGAACTCATTCCTGAATATTTTTATTTACTGTATTCACAAGGAAGCACATATATTATAATATCATATAGTTGATTTTTTATTGCTTTAATAATCATATTTCAATATATTCAGTTTCCTTAATAATCTCATGTATCCTATTTTATGGATTTGAACAGGGCTGGAAGGGGGGTCCTGCACCTGTATAAACTGGAGGGCGAGTGTTTCCTTGAGAGTGAATTTCCAAGAATGCAACACAAAGGAAAGCACTGACTCTCAGGTTCATGCAAGCGTGGGTTGGCAAGAACAGAACTACCACTTCCGGGGATCCGAGAGTGATATCTTAAATTTTGCACCCTGGGTATCTTCTTTGCCTCACCCTAGTCTGAGCCCTATCTTTCAACATACGATCTTGAGAGTAATTCCTTTCTCAGTTGTAATTCTTGAACAGGTCCTCATCCCTCAGTAGAGTCTGGCATACCCATGAAGACCATGGTGTTTGGAACGAATGAAGAGTATGGAGTCCTGAGAAGTGCAGTTTTGCTCACACTCAACTTTCTCCTGGTGCCTTGGGAGACAGAGCAACAGCCCACTGAAGGCACTGTGGCCAAGAGTTCTGTGACACAGCCAACTGCAAAGTAAGAGGAGGACACTATAGCGCTGAGATCAACGGGGTGTTCAAAAATGTGGACATAATCTTTGAAAAGGACAGAAGGAATGCAAGATGGACCCAACACTTTCTGAATTTCCATTAGGAGTAGCTGTTTCTTGCTCTAATGCCCAGAGTCTGTGACTCTGGCTCTGGAAGATTATTCAGGTGGGATTAATTCTTAAGGATCTATCAGAACCCTTAAAAACAGGCAACTTTCTCAGGCTGGTAGCAGAAGAGGAAGTCAGAGAAGTTTCGAGCATTATGGGGATTTGATGCACTGTTGCTGGCATGAAAGTGGAGATTAGGCAAGGAATATGGGTGGTTTCTAGCTAGGAAAGACCCCCGATTGACAGTCAGCAAGGAAATATGAGCTTCAGTTCCAGGACTGTAAGGAACAGAATTCTGCCAACAGATGAGAATGGGCTTGAAAGCAGATTTCCCCCACACATCAAGATGAGGACTCAGGGCTGCAGGCACCTTGGTTTCAGCATTGTGACACCATAAGCAGAGAACCCAGCCACACTGTGTCAGACTTTTGACTTACAGAACGGCAAGCTGATAAAGGAGTACTGTCTTAAGCTACTAAATTTGTGGGAATTTGTTACATGGCAATAGGAAACCAACAGAGAAACTGACCATTGAAAAATGGGGTGGATTAGAATACATTTGGTTATCCAATGGTGTAATTAGTCAGAAATCTTTGCCAGACCAAGTGCTGTGTTACAGACTTCCTCAAATCCTGTCTTTGCATCTCTGTCCTTTTTCAAACTCCCCCTCCATAATTCCTAGTGAATCTCTGTGACTTGAATAGCATGCACATGGAAAGGTCTAATTCCAAAGCCAGCAGTCTTTCACTAGGAAGTGATCTTTACAGGTTTAAAGCTCCAGAAATGTTAGAAATCTGTTTTTTTCCTCTCTTTTTTAATATGCTTCCCTTTGCTACAGTTACAACTTTTCAAGATAAAGTGAGACACTGAGGAATCTTAAAGGGTATTGACTGTATCATATTCATCTTTAAATCTTAAAAACTCATTCCTCTCTTTGGAACACAGTAGGCACTCAGATATATTGAAGTGGGAAAAATACAAAGATCTGAGAATTTACAGTAATCAATTTTATCTTTGACAAGATTATTTACCATTTAAAAGTCATGGTATCTGAAATGTATTCATTACACGTATTCAAGAGATCTTAGATACCAGTATGGAAGACAGCAGACCAAAGGAACCTAAAATAACTCAGGAGTGAAAAAATCGACACGTAGGAATGCTGCATAGTGTAGTATTAAGAATATGATATTTAAACTCAAAATCGATTTGGGTTTAATCTCATCTCAGCTACATTAAAAACACTGAGACTTTGGGGAAATTATTTAACCACTCTGGATGCTGGTTTCTTCATTTGTAAAAGAAGGACAATTAAAATAATTCTCCCAAATGCTTGATGTGAATATCAGATGAGATCGTTTATGTAAAACCCTTAACACAATACTTGGCTCATTGTAATAATAAAATTAATGGTAGTTACTATTAGTTACAGGAATTGAGCACATTTCTGTCAGAAGCTGATATTTTCAGGGCACAATAAGACTAAATCCAAGGTAAGTGTTATTATAATATTGATGTTTTCTTTTCTCATTGATGGCATTATATTTTTTGTAAAGCAAAATATAATGATTTTTTTAAACAGTCCCAAGTAGCACATGACACACGTATCCCACGCTATGCATTGAATTAATGATTTCAAGTCTATGATGTAGTTTTATTTTGCTTTTCTCCGTTGCTGCATTTCAACTTTTACTTTTGGCATCAACCTCATAAGAGCCATGCTAGTTTAGTTGATAAGCATAGTGTGCTTTACAGAAATATTCCCGAAATCAACAGGGCCTATGCCATTCTGATTTCAGTGGACCTTAGTCTGATAAAAAGTATAATAAACAGATGAAAAACAATCTCTATTTTAATTAATTTGAGAACAAGGAAATAAAAAAGAAAACACACCAATGACAACATTTATTGTACTTGTGAACTCATCAACGAAATTGGTGGAACAATAATGTGGCTGGTTGCAATAGTGAGCAGTTGGACACTAATACTGTGCGGTGCAACTTAAAAGACTTTTTCTGTAGCCTTAGAACCTAAGTGTTTCTGGGACAATTCAGAAAATGCAAATGAATAATTTGTAAAGTAGACACATTTGCATTAACACATAAACATTTCCAATATAAAATGTGCTCAATTTAAACAAGGACTCCTTAAAGCACCAAATGGATGGAGCTGGGATCATAAATGTTTGGCTTCATCCATTCATCATTCAACTTTTTGTTGATTATATATTTTTCCATTAAGTTTTAAGCAACACGTTGCTAAAAGTCATAAAACTCCTTATAGTACAAAAATATACCTCAAGGGCAAGCATGAGAATACTTAATTGCCTTATATGATCTATCTCCAATTAGAGAATAGAATTATTTCCTATCATATCTCAAAGAAAATAACAAATGAATAAGTAAGCCACAAACATTTTCAGAATGTTTGAATCAATAAGGATAATCTATTAATATTTAGAAATTTTTTGTCTAGAAGGAAGTAACATTTTTAACAAAAATGATGAAAACCAAGAGGCTTGATTTGTCATTGTTCTACCATTAGCTGAGAAATTCTGGAAAGAGATAGTTCAGCTCAATGGGCCTCAGTTTCCCTATTTGTAAAATAAATCCGTTTGACTAAATGACTTTATAATTTCTTACAACATGATAATTATTAAAGTTGAGAGTGTGTTCTCATTTACCAAGGAAAAGAGTAAGTACTTTGGAGTTGTACACAGACAACAGCAAATCTGTTGCTAGACCTTTCTATAGAAAACTAAGGGCATTTACACTTAACATCAGGTTATATGTTTTTTCTTTTATTACCATAAATAACTTACATGGCCTTGGATTATAAACATGTTTTACTCTAAGTATTTTCCTGTCTATCTAAAAATGGATCTAATATGATCTTAACAAAAAGTATATATATATTCAGTTAAATCTAGACTACATGTCGTAAGTCAAAGAAAAGTAAGAAAATGAAATACAAATTGCTTCAAATAATTTGGGGAGTTTATTGGATGATACCATTGAAAGGCACACAGCCACAATCCAGTTAAGACTTCAGGTCCACTGATTGGCGATTCTCCTGACGGTCTTCTCTTCTCGGTGTTGGCTTAGTTCTCAGGCCGCTTTACCATATAAATGTCAGATATGTGTAAGCAGAAAATATAGCTGTGGCTTCCTCATTATCATCCTTGTGGGGAGAGCACTGCTTCACCAAAACATCAGACAAACGCTGTGCTTCCCTCGATTAAGGTACTCTTGACTCAGGCCCTGTGATCTCGAAAAATGCCTTACACCAATTGGCAAAGGCCGATTATCTGGTCCAATATTCATGGCAAAGGGGTTAGGATTGCCCAGTTGTGGTACAACCAATGCTATACAATAATGGGTAGAAAGTTATCCAAAGAAAACTCTGGTTGCTGTTAAGAAGAGAGAAGGAGTTGTAGTATTTATAGATTATGCAACCTACAAATGCCTAACATGTCAATATATGTTCAAATAACATTCCATGCCAGTTATTTTTTATAGTATTTTGAACATTAAATATGAAAAATAAAATCTAATTGAAATATTGGTGAATATTTATTGGATCTTTTAATAGGAAATGGCTTTAACTATAAGAATAATGAATAAAGTGTCAGCGTAAAGGATCACCACATTTTAAAATTGCATGTGAAAAAAACATAAAAAGACAAATATAAATTAGGAAAAATAGTTGCTAGAAAAATGATGAAGAATTAATACC
>NW_012142745.1:7105027-7117008 GCF_000956105.1 Propithecus coquereli
TAAAAATAAAATTTAAAAAAAGTGAATAAATCACAACAAAACTGAATATGAAAAAAAACACCTTTTACTTCATATTTATTAAAGAAATAAACTATTAAGGAAGATCCTATTTTTCAATTGTCAAATTCACCAGTATTAAGAAACAAGACTCAGTGTTATAAAAGGGTATTACAAGAAATCCTCCCCTGATATGAAGGTGATTTGGCAAAAATGCATACTCATTTATTTTCAAAACATTTGTGCCATTCTACTCAGCATGTCCACTTTTATCATTTACTGATCTATTAAAACTTACATTGAATAAATTAGGAAATAGTTTGATTTATTGCATCCTTTGTGTTAAAAATAAAATTACCGATGAGGAAAATCTACATCCATGCGCTCAGGATTTTAGTTGTAACAAGGGAAACTGGTAAGAGTGGAGGAGGAGGTGGGGTTAATAAAGAAATAGACAAAAGTTCCCAGATCCTTCTATCTTTCTTCTTCATCCCTTCTTCTTGGCTCTGATGTTGCAGTGCTCTCAAGGCCCTGGCTCTGACACCCACCATTGCCTAAGTCTTGGCATCTCCTTCTCTTGGCCTATTTCCAGATCTTGGCTTATTCTGCACTATACATTGCATTTCTGGCATTAGTCTGGCATTGGCCTGCCTATTCTTTCCCTGGTGCCTGACTTGGAGCTCACCCAGTTTTCAATGTCACTCCTCATATAACTCAACGGTAACTGGTTCTATTTTGTGACACATTATCACCCAGATTATTGCTCTTTTTGCTAGAATGCACTACCGTGCTCCATGTCTAAATATGCACTGATTTTACTATTTTATAATTAATGACATAAATGATGGTGGGGAGGGGTGTGTGGTGATTACAGTAAATTAAAAGGACTTTGTGCATATATTTCCCAGAATATAAGAAGTAGTTTTTTCTTAAACACTATATATTGGCTTTATATTTCTGCAGAAATTCATTCCAAACCATGAAAATCACCCATAAATGGTAGGGCCCTTATTGATTGTACCAGGGCAGACTGACACTCTTCCTTCAGTGGCTACTGTTCTGTTAGTGTTGGGGTTCAATGACATCATATGTGCAAAAGTGTTTTGCAAATTTTGGATCAGTGCATCAATGGACATTTTATTATTATGTTTTATGTGTTATGGAGTCCAGCATGGTGATTCTATTTTCCAGCGAGAGGCTGAACAACTTTTCATAATACTGGACATAAGATAAAGTTTCCACTTATTTTTATTCAAATAATTATGAATGTACCTGTATCATTCTTGATGTTTTGTGCAAAATAAACTAATATCATTTGGTAAACGTTTTTGTTTTACTCGGTAAATTAAGATACACAAAGACCCACTGTTTTTCATTTTTGAAAGTGGGCAATCATTAGAAATCACCAGTGATATGTATAGCTAATTGGGTTTCTGGACTAAAACAATATTACTAATAAATAACTCAATGGTTCATGGTTAAATGAACTTATATGCAGACTGTAATTACAAGGCATGATTAATCACATGCAGAGGTTATCTCCACTGTAAAGTAAATAAATGTCTCACTCAGAGCTGATTTGCTAAAATACTCTCTGGAAAACCAATAAATATTCATTACTCATATTAAACACAAAATTCTGCTAGTGGAAGATTACCTCTTTCAAGGTCACGTGTATTGAATAGCTCAAGGAAGAGGCAGCAAAGATTCTCTTATTAAGGTCCCTGTTAAACCACAGGTTTTGATGTCTGGCAAATTCCTGATTCTGCTCTGTACCATCTGGAAAGAGGAATTTTGGATTCACTGACTCCTTTTGCTTTATATGCATATTGTAAGCAAAGAGCGCAAATAGCTCAATGAAAATACCTAGGAAACAACATAAAATGTATGTAAATATAAGGCATTCATAGTTCTTTATTTCTAGTAGTTTTAAAATATTTTATTTGATATGTAAAATTAAATATTTCCCAAAGTACTTTCAATTTATGAAAACCATTCAAATCATATAGTACTATCATAGGTTTATGGAAAATACCTAAATGTGCAAACACTGAACTTCATCTATTGAAACATGAAGTCAAATGCAGTCACTAGGCACACTAAGGTTTTTGATTAAGTTGATTTAAGCCAGCTAGGCCCATTTTTAGAGTGGAAATTGCCTGAAGTTTGGTTCCACAACCATCGCTAATCCAAAGTGATCATTTAAATGTATTTGAACCAGGAAGATCAATATACTTTACTGCATGGTTATATAGTGCTAAATATGACAGATTATCTTATATATAATATCTTACATATAATAAAAAGTAAATTTCATTTTTAAATAGCTGGCCTTAAATTCTAAGACCTGTTTAATTTCACAATGCATTTATTTCCTCTTTTACCTACCTGGGAATAGGTAGGTAGTGCCCTTTAACACTGATTCATAAATTTCTGTTCACCAACATGTGAATCTAAGCTTAGAGCCCAACTCCTTGGCATTTCTTTGAACAGAACTTCAGCAGCAGCTCTGATCGTCAGCCATGGTTACAGCTGTAAATCCTGGTTCAGCAACATTTCTGCACCTTCTTGTAGATGTTAGAACATCTTGGCAGGTGGCCAATTGATCAAGCACTAGTGGATCCCTAGTGGCTGCCATGGGTGTGGTTGTCACGTGTGAATCTGTAATTTCAAAACTGAAACTGGGCAAAATTTCATTTTCTTATGTTAAGAACCTAGGAAGGTTTTGAGGTATCTTAAAAAGTTCCCATAATTAATGTCCTGAGGATGATATAATTATCAGATTTTTGTTTGATGTCATTCGTTGTGTGTAAAAAATTGAATACACTCTGACAGTTTATGCTTAGGGTTTCCTTAGTCTCTGATTTTACACTTAACATAAAGAAAGTATGCTATAAATCAAGGTACGTTTTAATTAATTTAATTTGGTGAATGAGTGAATAAAGAAGTAATAAAAGTACACCCAATGAACAAAAAAGCATAAACATTTTGGAACTATGTATTTTGCCAAATTCCCTTTTTACATGGTTCTATCAGTTTGTATTCTCGTCTGCAGAATATGGAAGGATTCTCTGAATATAGCTTTTGTAATGCTGAGGAATAGTTTTTAATCTTAGGCAATCTGATAAGAAAAAACTAGTTCTTCCTCTAATTTTTATTTCTTTGATAACTGTGAGGATAAGGAAATTTCTCTTTGATAGTTTTCTTCCTTTATGATTTGTCTCTTTATAGCTCCCTTTTCTTTTCGTTGATGGATATATGTCTTCACTTGGGTTCCCCAGAGGCTGCTATGAGACTAGGGTAAGAGAACAAGTAATTTTGTTGCTAATCCTGGAAAGCACTGCTTGGCAAATGGGGTGAGGGGTGAGATGGGGAGAGAAGAAATCTTCTAACATGTGCATTTTGGGGCAGGTGGTCAGCACAGGTATGTGGACTTTAATCTCATTATAGAACTGAGAAATCCAGAGTTAGCCCACCTGCAAGACTAGAAAGCTGCGGTACTTACACACTCTTCCTATTCCTTGGCTGGGCGTTGCTGGAGGAAGTGACTTTTACCAGGTGGAGCAGAGAAAGCCCTTGGGCAAAAAGATGCAGGTACCGCCTTTGGAATTGCTCAGATTTCACTGAAATGATGCTGGCTGAGAGGATCGGGTGAAGCACCAAGCTGTCTATTACAAGATAGTTTATTTTTTTCTTCATCAATGAGTGAAATCATTTTAACTTGAACTTTATAAACTTTCATTATTTTTCCTACCAGTGAATTTTCTAGTTGGTTCTTGGTCATTTATTTCTTTATGAATTTTAACATTTTAAAATAATGCATTGTTTCCCTGTATTTTGTTCATTACTTTCTCTTTTAACATCTTCCCCCTTCTAGAGACTCATTAAATATTTATCTATACTTTAAATCAGTTTTAACATTTAGCTTTATAATTTACCTGAAATAGATATAGTGGAGTTAAGTTTATCTTTTTTCAAAGTATTCAGGCAACTAAGCCAAAACTTTTTATGATAATATATTTATTCTATATTGTTTTGAGATAATTTTAACTTATGCATTTTAAAATGTTTATATACACGATATAATAAGGCATCTTCCATCATAACTGTTTTTTTTTTAATCTTTTTCTATCATTGCCTAAGTTGTTATTATAGTGCCTAAAGTTCTAGGTACAATTAAGAATGATTTTGTTAATATACAGTGTTATTGAGATTTTGCTTGACACTGCTGACTCTGATATTAGACTTACAGAGTAATTTACCAGGAATTCCAGTTTTTTCCGTATTATTTTTCTTCTTTCCATAGAATTATATCTGTTTTTAGAGACTGTTAGTAAAGCTTTTTCTACACCTTTATAAGTGTATTCCTGGACTTTTCCATGTCATATTTTCATAATTTTCGTGAATGGGATCTTTTGGGGCTGAAGGTGAGAGGTAAAAATGTTTTGTGAAGTGCCTTGTACAAAAATGGGGTAAAGACAAGCCTGATGTTTCTCTTGGATGTGGGTGCTTGGTGTTAGAAAGAGAAGAGGTGAAAACAGAAAGAGAAGGAATTGTTGCCATGGGCAACTCCAAGACTAGGACCCACAGCCAGGTATGTTTTTGTTCTAGTGAAAGCAGGCAACCGAGAGAGTAGAGAGCGTCTGTGCAGCCCCGAGTCTGGCCAACTTCTGTGCAGCGAGCACTCCTGGGAGTTAACATCTAGAAGGTCTGCTGCTTCGAGGCACAGCATTTATGGTGTGGAAATCGATGTTAATACAAGATGCCAAAATGCAGTTGCAGTGTGGAGTGGTGCCTTCAAGTGGCTACAATAGGAGTGGCAGTGGACTTGGGTACAGGAGTTCAGAGACAGTATTGAAGCAGCAAAGGTAGAAAGTTAAGGGCTACTAATAAAAAGGAAGGATTTTTTTCTTTACTATAAGTATTCACTATTACTTTTTGCTTGGTGTTGGATGAACAGTATTATCATGTCCTTAAAGGGATGCATATTCCAAAACAGCTTAAGAAGCTCTGGTCTAAGGACAGCTCCCTGACTAGACATAATAACATAATGGCCCTATGCTGTTATTTGAGGGGTATTTTAAAGTTTTCTGCTTGTGCTAATAGAAGCTGTCTACTTTCCTCTTCCCTGCTTAGAGATTTCCTGCTTGCAATTGGAGGAGAATAATCACAGCCAACTTAGCAGCATCACAATCAAATAAAAATTAAAGCCAATTAATAAAGGGTAATTAATGAAGATCTTCCAACCAGAAGGGCATTCAATGAGATTCAATAAAATGCAACAAATGTTCATTGGACTGCTTGTGGGTACCAATCACTCAGCTAGGAAAGGTCTGTAATTTTTATACTTTCTTTGAAAAAAGAAATAAGCATTTTTCCTTTCATCATGGATCATCACAGGTAATGCAAAACAAATGTCTCTACACAATATCCCTTAGCAACTCCCTAGCAACCTTCAAATGAGCAAGGTTTTACCAATGGGGCCCACAGGACAAAATTTTAAGAAAAAGCTTTTGTTTTTTGCCAGTATACCTTTAATTTTAAATGTTTTGGAAGAGAAATAAAGGAATATTTAATATAAAGGTTTAAATTATTCATTAGCAAGTACTCATTCCCATTTTAACACCTAGCATAATATTGTGAACAATAAATGTCTGTTGAATTGAATTTCATTAGATACAGTAAGCCTTGAAAATCGGGTAGAAATGTTATTTTTCTCCTGAGGTTAATGATGTCACTGTCTCTCCTTTCTCACATAGACAACACTTACTTAATCTCTAATTGTTCTATCCAATTAATTGAATATTAGAGCATCTGAATAGATTCCTGCCCTCTACCTAGAAAAATTTAATATGCATGTATATAAATCATTTACTACAATAGCTTCGAAGTCCATGTATGTGATTTTCTCTCTTTGCCTCAGCTTCAAGCATTAAAAACTAACTAAGAAAACAAAAATAGCCTGAAACTTTTCATGATCTTCTATGTCACCAATATTGTATGTCAATATTTGACATTTGGACCATTGCCTCTTATTCTTATAAAATTGCTAATGAGCATGTTATGAACTGAATGCTTGTGTCCTCCCCAAATCCATATGCTGAAATCCTAACCCCCAGTGTGTTGGCATTAGGAGGTAGGGCCTTTGGGAGGTGATTAGGTCATGAGGGTGGAGCTCTCACGAATGGGATTAGTGCCCTTATAAAAGGAACCCCAGAGAGCTCTCTTTCTAACATTGTGAGGATACAACAAGAAGTTGACAACCCAGAAGAGAGCCCTCACCAGAACCCAACCTTGCAGGCACCCTGATCTCAGACTTTCCAGCCTCCAGAACTGTAAGAAATAAGTTTCTTTTGTTTATAAGCCACCCAATCTATATTTTGTTATAGCAGCCTGAGCTGACTAATGCAGTTCATATCCCATCTTTTAATCCAGTGGTGTGCTAGTAAACTGGCTCTCTGGAAAAACAAAGTCCCAATTTGTAGTGCTTGCTGATTTCTATGGCATAAGTACTCCCACCGAAACCAAGCTACCAACATGAGGTCACTGAAACAGAGTTGAAATGAGAGGTGCACAGTCAACTCTTGCTAGTCTCCTGGGCTATATCCTGCCACTGTACTAATCTCTCCATTTTCTCTCTCTGAAAGTGCCTGTTTATGGCTTTTCTCTTCTATCTGCTTGTCTCAAGTTCTGGTGTGAAGACATAAATTTATTCCCTTAGAACTTCTCTCAGCAACCTCGCACTCCTTTCCATCCAACAATACCTCAACTCTGGAATCAATACAACAGTCTATCCTTTGTCACAAATCAGGTTTTCGGAGAGCTGTGGGAACAAAGACTCAACTGGGTGGATTGGTGATTCTAGGAGTGGACAGTTTCTACTTGCTGTTGGGTTCTCCACACTGCTGGTCAACAGCAGCTTCAGCTCTATTGATTCTTATCAGTTAATGGTCAAGGAAAACCTCAGTTGTTCTCCTCAAGCCCATTATCCTGCCCCGCCATTATCACAAGTGCTGAAAACCTTGGCATCAGTACTGGCAAGAGAATGGAGACTTCGGGGGAGGAAATCAATCAATCTTGTGACATAATGTCCCCCAAATTTCTTCTTCACTCACTTAATTTTACTTTCTAACCTCCAGTATCACAGGAGGTACTTTTCATCCCGATGGAAGCCAATCCCTTCACTTTTGCCCTTCTCCCCAGCACTCACATCTCTCTGAGAACCTCCTTCACCAGCTGACATCTCCCCATAGCCACAATTGCTCCCTCCAAATTAGATCTTTCCCTTTAGCCTTTAAACATTCTCTGGCTACTTCTAGTTCTAACAAATAAAACCTCTTTTAAATTGACATTTCCTTTTGCTGTTGTCGTAGCTTTCTCTTATTTAAGATTCTAGAGAGAGTCATCTACACATGGTAGTCTTTTCCCTCCTTGTTCATTTGACTTTCTCCCGTTCTTTATTTTTCATTTGCTTGTCAAGTTTACTCATAATTACTCATCAGGTTTACCCCCCTTCCACCACTTATACGCACATTGATTGTGCTCACTCAATCACCAATGATGTCCCAAGTTCAACATCTATAATACTTATCTAAACCACGTAATACTTACATGATTTTAGCTATCCATCTTTAATGAGAATGAACCCAAAATATATATCTTCATCCTCTATTTTTTCTAATTTTTACATAAATTCCACATGAGAATCTCCACTGTAAAGGATAAAAACTGAACTTGTCTTTTTTCTCCCCAAACTCATTTGCCTTCCCATATTACTTCTCTCACTTGGTGGAACCACTATTCCTCCAGGTAAGAAGTTGGAAGTTGCCTCTGAGTCCTTCCTCTCCCCTTAATATTCCCATGCCTAATCAGTCACCAAGCTCTAAATATTTCTGGATCCAAACGCTTTTTCTCCCTTGTTCAGACCTTCATCATTTTCACTAGAATGATTGCAGAACTCCTTCACTGGTCAATCTGTTTCTCCCAAATCCTGTTGTCAGGGTGTTCTAGCGGACTCTACGTGCCCTACATGGTGAAGTTCAACCTTCAGTCAAATCAAAAAGACTCCCCCGATCTGATCTCTGGTTCTTTTTCCTGCCACCCCTTCTCTGAAATGCAGTGTGCTAACAACCCTGAACTTGATGCCAGCCCTAACTCACACCGTGCTTATTCTCACCTCCTTATATTTATGCGAACTTTTCCCTCTGCATGGAGTTCCTCATCCTTTATTCATTTGGTTAGTTGTTTCACACCAAAATTCAAACAGAAAATTCCTCCAGAAAGCTTCCTGGATACCCCCATTCCTTGCGGACACAATAGGCTTCCTCTGTCCTGGGAGCATGTCTCTATTGTACCACTCATTGTACTCTTTTAAAATCCTTTATTTATCTATCTGCCTTATAGCAAGGGGGATGTTGTATTGACAAGGAAGCATGTCTGACACAGAATTTGGCACACAATTTGCACTCACTAAATAGTGGTGGTACTTGACATCAGACAATTGAAATGTGATAAATGTCACTAAATTCTCTCTTCTGGACCAGCATAAAATGCCTGATGAATGTTGCACAGTTAATAAGTGCTAGATGAGTGAAAGCATAATTCCTGTGGCTTCTAATCCATCAAAAAGAAATGAAGGAAGGAAGAAAGGAAAAAAGCAGCAAGAATGAGCTTTCTAATTGATTATTTTTTAAGCTAGAAATAAACATGGAGTAAGGGTCAAGTCCAGGGTGAATGTGAAGGAAAAGAGAGTAAGATGCTGAGGACTAATTCTGACACCATTTTGCCCAAGGTTAGTCTTAGACCTGACCCCATGGGTGCCAAATGCTTTGAGCAGTGACGCAATCCTATTAATCACAGTGAGGACTGGACCAGGAACCAATGCTGTTTCTTCCCTCGGCCAGCAGAGGGTGTGATAGAGCAAAGGCCACTAATTCAGAAAATGATGTTTCCTTTCCATCACCTTCTGTCTTTCCAAGCCGAGGCTACCTCTGGGGGGAATTTCTATTATTGATTGCACTGTTTACTACTTTACCATCACTTATCCACTGCAGCCCATGGCAATATTGCTGCTCTGTTGTCAAAACAGGAAAGAAAAATGGATGGGTTTTCACTTACAAGTCTAAAGACCCATGGGTTAACTGTGTGTTAAGCTCACTATGAAGTCAAGAATGAGTGGAATGTACAAATATTTATTTTAAAACCCTTTTTGACCGAATTTCACAGGGCGATGGAAATATGCAGATATTCCAAACTCTTTCTCAGTTCCCCACCCTTCTACTCTGCCTTGGCTAGCGCATGAGTCAACCAGCCTCTTAAATCATTGCATGCTTTTAGTGTCATTTCCATTCCGCAGCACTGCAAACAACTCAGTTGTCAGAGGAGATGGATCTGGGCGTAATATCACTTGCAAATGATTTATTCCATAAAGTACATAAAAATGCATTTTGAGCTCCAAAGCTTATTATTCCCATAGTAAACAATAGTGTAAAGAGATGCTCTTAATTTGTTCACAGTGTGAGCAGTGTCAAAGGGAAGACATGTTATGTTTCACATCTTTTGCATCATCAGTTGACTAATAGAGTCAATGCCACTTGAATTAAGTGACCAGAAATAAGTTTATGTGAACATATGGAGCTGAAGATGGGAAGCCAAAATCCAGATGAATCTTATCTCTATTTCTTTTATTTCCCCTAAATGCTTTTTTGTTTTGTTTTGCTTTTTAGAGTGGCACTATCCCACACAGCCCAACCAATGGTGGATGCAGTTTTTTTTAAGGTATTTCATATAGAAATGGAGAGAGGGTCGTCCAGGAAGAATGAACAAAGGATCTCCTGCCCTCGATTTCCAATGCGGCCTTGTTGGCATTTTAGGTAAGACCATGCTTAACTGAGAGAGGTGTGTCTTACTTTCCTGGGCAATTAGTATCCCAGCTTCCCTCCTATTAAATACCGAGAGTATGCTACAGTTACCATGAGAATCAACTGCACACGTATCGAAACAGCTCTTCTTTGAGGGGACGGGATGGCCTTCATCCAAGAAACACCAATTGGAAATGTCTCACACTATGTGGTTTCACCATGGAAGTTTGTTTTATCGAGATGTTTTATTTAAGACCACTGACTTACGGAGTTGCAAGGATTTGAAATTACATATACAAAGAGAGGAGACATCACATAGTAGGTATTTTATAAATGGCATTTAATATTGAGGAAATTTGTGAGCTGTAACAATGAATGAAAATGCTCTCCTTTTCCTCAAAGAACAATTTATTGGAGAAAATATACATGTAGACATTCAGCCAAATAGTAAAACAAGTCAACCCCAAAGCTAGGCATATTAGGGCCTAGAGAGAGGTGAGGGCAGATTGTGTTTGAGCTTCTAGATCTTAAATGAGTACCCATAAGTACTCATGCTCTGGTGTGGTGAAGGTATGGTTTTAATCCTCTCCTGGTACCAGCTGTGTGGTTTCCATCCAAATTTTGAGGTGGGAGGAGATGAAGTATAGATGAGTTATTTTATAATAAATTTCAGCCTGGGATATGGCTGATATTTAACTGTAGCTATAGGGGAAACATCAAAACTATTTTAGGAAATTGATGTCACATTTTTGTTTTACTCTACATTAAGAGGAATTTTTTTGTTTATTTCAATTAAAACAGATGTTGAATTCATTGCACTTCAAATTCTTGTAACTATTCCCCTTCAATTTTTGGTTAATCCCAAATGCCTCATGTGCTAATGTTTTTAATAAAGTTGATTGCTAGACTAGTATGTACCCTTGGATTATCTCATAGCATTTCACACTCTTTCTGTTTTTTTTTCTGCATATATTTATTCATTATTATGACTTTAACTTCTATTGCTATTTGTAGTGTATTTAGTTTTAAAAATTCCTATATATAAACCCATTCATTTAGTGTTTAACCATATTTACATTTTGGCTGAATGCATACCACCAGTAGCCAAGGTATTTATTTATAGCTTTGAAGAATTAGAATGTCTGATAATAAGGTCGTGTAGGGACAGGTTATAAATTCAGCATAAAAAGAAATAGGAAAGTGCATGTTGGTGAACTTCTCAATTGACTATAAATGTATCTTTTTCTAGAGTCAATTGAGGCTCTGGGAAATTTTAAAACTGAGGTTTACTTTTTAATGATTTTCACATTATGGAATATTCAATAATATAACGCCTTTTGGTCAAGTGAATTAAAACCATTCCCTGAGATACACAGTCCAGATTTCCTTCTACGCTCATTATTAGGAGGAAGAAAAAGAGAACAAAAAGATAGCAAATAATCCAACTTTAAATTACATGATAGATACAAACTTTCTGCCTTATCTTAGGCTAAATTGATATATTTCAAATCTTTTAAACCATGAAATAAAAAAAATGAATGGGGATTTTAGAGAAACCTGACTTAATGATGCAGC
This sequence comes from Propithecus coquereli, assembly GCF_000956105.1. Classification (NCBI taxonomy): domain Eukaryota; kingdom Metazoa; phylum Chordata; class Mammalia; order Primates; family Indriidae; genus Propithecus; species Propithecus coquereli. Next base: position 7,116,460 of record NW_012142745.1, read on the forward strand.
AGTCGACCAGCCATTACCTATAGTTTCTGTGCAGAACGAAGTACTGATTTGACAGTGGTTGGTTACCCAAGAGAGACTACCTTGGTATCCAAGAAATCCAGAGAAGCTGATCACAAGTGAAATTTGATCTCTTAGGGGGCCATTTCTTTCTGCAAATCAAGGGCAATCATGTGGCCAGCTGTTAACATCTGGGGCTCTGGAATCTGACAGCACTGGGTTCAAATCTCTGTTACCACCAAGGCCCTCTGAGAGCAGAAGGCATGTCCAAGGGACAGAGGAAGACGGTGAAGCTGAAATTGAGCTTGAAACCTTGAATTTCTGCCTTATATATTAAAATACAGTCCATAAGCCTAAAGAGGCTGAGGGGAAGCTACCTCTATCGGGAGCCTTGAATGGCCAGTCTAATGTTCTATGTGGGTCTGAATTAACACTATTTGTGCATCATGAACTGAAAAATATAAGTAAAATCTTTCAGGATCACTAAAATTTCTATGCTCTCAAGAAAATACACAGTCTGGGTAGATACAGATATATTTATATTGAAAGCAC
>NW_012142745.1:7117633-7120815 GCF_000956105.1 Propithecus coquereli
ATGTATCAGCCAAATGCAATTTTGCCTATTTTCAGGAACTAGTATAGTCATGCATGTAAATAAGGGGTTTTATTTTTAAGTTTTTTTTTTTAAATGTTTCCTCAACAAAAAGGCATGGCAGACGAGTAAGTGTGTACACAATCCTCACTCATTAGCCCAGGACTGACAATATCGTTCGACTTCCATGCATTTCTATATTCTACCTTTTTGTGTGTGTTTAGAATCCAAGAGTCCTGTTTCTGACAGCTATCTGGAAGAAGAGGTCTCATCAAACCACCTAAATCAATCTCATGATTAATCATGGTCCATTGACTAATTATGCTGACAACTGGCACATGGCTTCTGGGCCAGACGTCACAAAGACATGAAGACATAGGAAGAGCCACCTGTGATCCTGGAAATCTCCTAAGTGATGTGCCTGTGGCCCTTCGCCTAACCTAGAACTGTGAGTTATGAAGGTTGACTTGTAGTTATTATGATTTACCACTGGGAAAACCATCATTCGTTTTCCATTTTTTCTGCTGGTAAAAATGTTAAAACTGTTGAACGTGACTATATTCACATAGGCTGAATTATCCTCTAATGGTAGTTTATAAAATATCATTTTTACCTGTATCAGCAAAGAGTTTTCAACACTTAATACATGAAGACATTTTTAATACTATTTTTGTAATCTGTATTAAATTCATTGTCTTTTAACATTGAGAAAGAATGATCCACATCTGACTTTTCTCATTGGAATATGTGTCAGGGGAAAGGGATGCAGCAGTTGGTGAGTGAAAGAGTCTAAAAGCGTAATTTGTGTTGGCTTCTGCTTGCTCACAGGATGAGGCAGTCCACTGTTCCTCCCTTGCATGTCAGGGTTTCCCAATCTGGAGCCGAGTTCTCTCAGCTTCTCGGCTCCCACCCCTCCCTGCCTCTCCTTCTGTTATATTCCCAGTTGGATGCACTCATTTCCTTGCAGTTTTATGACTCTCATACCTCCCCATGTTTGCCTATGCTAATCCCTCTGTCTGAGGTTTCCTTGCTATCAGTCTCCATTTGGGAAACACATTCTCCCTCATGCTAAGCTCAAACATCACTTCTTCTAACAAGTCTGGTATCTTCCATCCTTCATCATCATTTTTTTTCCTGGCCTCCCTAAACACTTATGACTTCTCCCTAACATGTTATTTAAAGGAATTTTGTCAACCTGATTGCTTCTTTCACTAAATTATTATCCCCTCGAAGGATGGGGCCGTGGTGTGTTTCTTACTATTTCCCAGCAACAAGAATGGTATCTGGCAAACAAGTCCATTCTTAGCAGGCGATCAAGTGATTTTAGACAGTGTAAGGTACCAAAAGGATGTGCAAAAAGCTTTTATCAGACCCACACCAGCAGCAAAGACATAAGAGGAGTAGGACCAAGTGTTTATTAAATTTTTAACATGTGGCTGACATTGCAGTAGGTGCTTCACATAGGAAGCAAAATAATCTCGTGAAATATTAATCCTTGTACTTTCCTTTTCAGCATTTCTTGTACGTGACTCTTCCCCTAGTTGGGTCAGTGGCATCTGCTCTGCCTTGAGGAGGCTCAACATCATTACAAAAGGAAAGAATGGGGGAACAAACTATATTTGGTTGTTAAAACATCCAAACTAGGCTCTTAGGTCCCATAACAAGAATAACATCCTGGAAGCCAAAGTTTTCCATTTGAAATAAAGTGATTCTTTTTCAAGGAAGAAAAAGCTTTTGGCATAGTCCCAAAGGAATCAGAGCACTGAGTTTATGCCACAATAGATTAGAAAGGGAATAGAAGGGCCGGCCAAGCTCTCCATCAGAAAGACTAGATGGGAACTAACTGGGTTTGAGCAGGAGGTGGTGAGAAGGCGGGAAGAGCTATGGCCTTGGTAGAAGCCAATGAGCCAGAGCCTGTGGGGACTCACAGAGGAAGTTCTGACATCACTGACATCCTGTTGAGCTCTGTGCTTCCCCCAGCAAGGCCAGATTGTTGCTCTGCAGACAGAGCATCCCATTAGGGCTTGAGTGAGCTCCTCATATAGCTTGTGCTCATGTTCAATATCCTCTTTGTGATCTGATGAAGACCTCCCCTCTGCAGCTTTCTAAATCTCTCTTCTAGGTCCTCCATCAGCAATATTCCCAGTTGTGACCCCGGGCCTTTACAAATTTCCCATCCAAACTTTTCAGTAAAGCCATGCCCATTTTTAAAGTATTGGATATGGCCCCCAAAACAGACGATGGAATCTTTGATTTAAAATCCAGAAGGGCAATGGTATAGCTAGGAAAGAACTGAGCATATGTACTTGGATGAAATTGGACAGTAGCAAAATTCACATCCTTTACATATGAAGAATTTTGTTTAATCCACACAACAATTCCATGATGTAGGAATTACCATCTGGCTTTCACACATAAGTAAACTGAGGTCCAAAGAGTTTGAATAATTTGTCCAGGATCATATTACTTAAAGTGTCAGAATAAGATGACAAACTTAAGCAGACAAGGTCTACTATGCTGTGTTGCGTTGTTTTTTTAAAACTAGAAAGGAAAGCGTGTGTGTGACTGTGTGTTTCTGTGTGTGTGTGTGTGTACATGTTTGTGATGCTTATGGTTCATGATATCTATGGGCATTGCCAGTTCCATGCTTTATTTTCCATGCTGAACATATATACAGAAATAAAGTGGGTCCATAACCATCCCTTATCTCTCCTTCTCTTCTTCCCTCTCTCTTTTCCTCATTCTTCCTTTCTCTTCTCTGTTTCTGTTTTTCAAGGGCACAGTTCACTGTCAAGCCAAGGAGAAGAGTGTATTTAGAGCAACACTAATGATTCTGGCCACTAACTGGGAATCTGATCTTCTGGGCTCTTCTCCCAGCTCTCCCACCGTGTGCCTTTAAACTTGATTGAGCTCCTGTTTATCCAATTGTAAAACACAGGTAACATATTCCTACCTCATGAGAACTGAAAAAGAATGCTGTTACATACAGTGCTTTGTGACCCATACACGGAAGGTATAATTGGTGATAACTTTATTATTTCGAAAGTGTTTACAAACCTTGTCCTCTCCTTTCTCTTGACATCAGTACTGTCCTAGAGGTGAAGGTGTAAGATTGAACCTTCCCTGGAGATGCACAGGATTTCAAGAAGCTCATAATTCTTATGTAAAATGGTGAAAGGCATAGT
>NW_012142745.1:7120865-7122598 GCF_000956105.1 Propithecus coquereli
GAGCAGAAGGCATGTCCAAGGGACAGAGGAAGACGGTGAAGCTGAAATTGAGCTTGAAACCTTGAATTTCTGCCTTATATATTAAAATACAGTCCACAAGCCTAAAGAGGCTGAGGGGAAGCTACCTCTATCGGGAGCCTTGAATGGCCAGTCTAATGTTCTATGTGGGTCTGAATTAACACTATTTGTGCATCGTGAACTGAAAAATATAAGTAAAATCTTTTAGGATCACTAAAATTTCTATGCTCTCAAGAAAATACACAGTCTGGGTAGATACAGATATATTTATATTGAAGACACACAGAACTCTCATAGAAAGACAGCCTTGTTCTAAGTTACTCAGAAAACAAATCCCAAGACTAAGATTTGAGTGTAGATTATTTATTTGAGAAGTGATCCAAGAAACATCAGTAAAATCAGCGAATAGAGACAAAAAAGTATAGAAAACCAACAAAAGCTATTTTATTAAAGCAGTTATCACAGTGGGCAACTGGAATGCAATTTCGCCAGGGAACTTTGAGGAACTGTGTGAGACACACTTCAGAGTTCTCCCAATTGAGGGGCAAGAAAACTGAGGGCTTGTATACCAGCTCCTTGTCTTCCATTGGTTAAAGTTTGCTTCTAGGTGCATCACTTCTCTGGCACTTCTGAATTGCCTGTATACTAAGTGATGCACCCCCTTGGTCAGAAAAAATGTCTTCAGGCAGAGGGGCCGCAGAGTTTGCACTACACAGTCTCCAGGCCAGCAGATGTAAGAGCCCGAGGGCATGCAGAGGTCATTGACAGCCTCCACTACAATGATGGATACTCGCAGTCCAGTGAGGAAAAGTTGTTCTTGTCAGTGTAAAAGATTATATTGATTTTTCAACTACTTGAACATTATACCATTTAACCTAGTTGTGTTCAACAATGGCCAAAGGCAATGATGAAAAAAATTAAAAAAAAAAATCACAATGTACCTACTAATGGCTAATCCAGAATATTTTCAACAGTGTTTTCACATCCACCATACAAAATAAAGCACGTGAATAATTCCAAATGTATCAGCCAAATGCAATTTTGTCAATTTTCAGGAACTAGTATAGTCATGCATGTAAATAAGGGGTTTTATTTTTAAGTTTTTTTTTTTTTTAAATGTTTCCTCAACAAAAAGGCATGGCAGACGAGTAAGTGTGTACACAATCCTCACTCATTAGCCCAGGACTGACAATATCATTCGACTTCCATGCATTTCTGTATTCTACCTTTTTGTGTGTGTTTAGAATCCAAGAGTCCTGTTTCTGACAGCTATCTGGAAGAAGAGGTCTCATCAAACCACCTAAATCAATCTCATAATTAATCATGGTCCATTGACTAATTATGCTGACAACTGGCACATGGCTTCTGGGCCAGACGTCACAAAGACATGAAGACATAGGAAGAGCCACCTGTGATCCTGGAGATCTCCTAAGTGATGTGCCTGTGGCCCTTCGCCTAACCTAGAACTGTGAGTTATGAAGGTTGACTTGTAGTTATTATGATTTACCACTGGGAAAACCATCATTCGTTTTCCATTTTTTCTGCTGGTAGAAATGTTAAAACTGTTGAACGTGACTATATTCACATAGGCTGAATTATCCTCTAATGGTAGTTTATAAAATATCATTTTTACCTGTATCAGCAAAGAGTTTTCAACACTTAATACATGAAGACATTTTTAATACTATTTTTGTAATCTGTATTAAATTCATTGT
>NW_012142745.1:7132103-7135969 GCF_000956105.1 Propithecus coquereli
AACAGGTAGCTTAAAACACAAACACATTGTACAGCTGTACAAAAATATTTTTCTTTATATCCTTATTCCATAAGTGTTTCTATTTTAATTTTTTTGACTTCGTAAGGTTTTTTGTTAAAAACGAAGACACAAACACACACATTATCCTGGGCCTACATAGGGTGAGGATCGTCAGTATCATTGTCATCACCTTCACGTCTTGTTCCACTGGAAGGTCTTCGGGAGCAATAACATGCGTGGAGCTGTCATCTCCCATGGTAACAGTGCCTTCTGGATACCCCCCGAAGGACCTGCCTGAGGCTGTTTTATAGTTAACTTATTTCTTATAGAAGTAAAAGGAGTACACTCTAAAATAGTGATTAAAAGCATAATATAGTAAATATATTAACCAGTAACACAGTCATTTATTATCATAATCAAGTATTATGTACTGTACGTATCGAATCAGCTATACTTTTATATGACTGGCGGCACAACCAGTTTACACCAGCATCGCCATAAATATGTGAGTAACGCATCGTGCTACAACTTAGAATGGCTATGACACCATTAGGGGACACGAGTTTTTCAGCTCCATTATTATCTTATGGGACCATTGTCATATATGTGTTCTGTCACTAACCAAAATGTTGTTATGTGCCACATGACTCTTTATTTGTTAAAATTAGCTTATCATCATCACACTAGACTCAAAACTCCCAATGATAGAGGTGTGAAACCTGGTAGTTATTATTAGGCTATTCTCTTGTCAGACATAAATATTAGTTTACCATAAACTCTACGTTTTTAACATTTAGTGAAATCCATTCCATCCTCTCCATACCCACTACCCTATTATGAATCCTACTCTTAGCACAGCCTCTTGTTTGGTCTCCAGATTCTATTCTTTCTCCTTGCTAAATCATTCTATGCGTATTACTAGACTAATCTTTATAAAAATTTCTCTCATCCATAACAGTCAACAGTTGCCAATTTTCTACCAAAGAAAGGCTAATATTCTTATCGTGGAACTGAAATCCCTCCTCAATCCAGCGTCAACTAATTTCCAGGTTTATCCTTTTTTCATCCTCATTATACTGACATAAAACTGAGTTAATTTAACTCCTCCATATAGTTCCATGCTTTAGTACTCCTTTTCCATCATGCAAGCTGTTCCCTACTCTTGGAATGTTAACTTCTCTGTCTCTTTATGCCCAGATCCTGCATTTGTCTTTAAGAGCCCAAGCCATACAGAGTCTCCATTCCACAATGATTTATGGAACATGTTCTGTGTTCTAGGTTCTATTCCAATGATCCAATATGATACTCCAATTATTTCTATGGGCTGAAATAATCCCTTTCTTCTTTAACTTTCCATGTTATACTCTCTGCACTTTTCTATGCCTTGTGATACAGTCGTGTGTACAGATGTTACGATGTCCTTAATGTGATGGCACCTCTCTGAGAGAGTCTGTCAGAGTTTGCATTCTCTATAAAACCTGAGAAGCATCTAGCACACAGTAATTACTTCAGAAAGATTTTTTGACTTAATAAAAAAGAAGCAGCACAGCATATTCTATGAGCCATGGCAAGCCTAGAGCAAATATCTAAAGCCATGAGTTGTAAAAATTATGATTTGGGGTGGTTTTCTGTATTTTATTAGTCAACATCAATGTAGACCCCAGTATTGTTGCATGCTTGTTTTTCTTTTAACGTATATGTTGGCATTGGAGTAAGTTTATTCAGTTTCCCTAAAGCTAGAGCTAATTTGACATGGCTGTGTGTGAATATCAATATCTCAATGTACATACAAAATGTGAATCATGCTGGTATTTTGGAAAACTTCTATGCAAATTTGGACTTGAGTAGGTAAGGGATGAGTTTTTATCTATTTAATTTTATACGTAAAGCATATTTAAATGCATCATGCATTGCATTTCAATCAAATGGGTAATTACTGACTGTTACTATACTACACTTGGGATTTAATAAGACTCAGTGTCTACTGAAAACTCAAGATTTTCTTCAGATGATGCAGACTTGATTTTTTAAAACTGCTGGAGGACCTTGCTACTCAGAGCACACTCCTTGGGCATGAAGCATTGTCTCCTTTAGCTTCTAAGATTTCAAGTTAGAAATGCAACTGCTTAGGCCCCACCCCTGACACATGGAATCCAACCCCGTGGATGAGCCCTGAGATCTGTATTTAATTCTTCAGGTGATTCTTATGAATTCTAGAATTTGAAAAGCAGGTTCTAGAGCAGTAAAAAACAGAAGCTCATTTCATGAATGAAATTTAGTATGTAAATGAAAGGAAGAAACTTAATGTGTCATTAATCAAGGATTATCAGAGTTTTTTAAAAAAGGAAGAATGTTTTTTTTAATACAAGTAGGATTCAGTTACAATGCTTGCATTGCTTAGGACTTAGTCTCACAACTGATATCATTCTGCTGGGGAAAAGAGATGGAAGCTGTATGGGGTGGGGGTTTTAAAGAGTCAATGTATTTGTTACTACCCATCAGAAAAAATTGAAAAACTCTACATTTCTTCTTAGCATCCTATTGCTTACCCTACACATATATCAACAAAACCAAGCCAAGTTAAAAGTATGACATTCTAAACCACTCCCTAATTTGCATAAAGAAGATTAAAAAATAACTTTAACCTTAAGGCTGTCTTGTTTTTCTAACTCCTAGAGTAATCCAGTTATCAGTTACTGTGAAGACATTTTTTTCCTTGTCTGCCTTCTCATATTAGCGTTCTATTGTAAGTCCTTTGTTTAAGACATCTGAAGAAAATCTTCATTGTTGATAATATTTTAATTAGTGTTTCCATATTTCGGAGGCATGAAAACTTCTTTATGCAGAAACTTTTCTACATGTGAAACCAGACTCTGTTGAACTTGGGAAATGTTTGAGTAGGTGAAATTGGAAACCCTCACAGTGCCCTTTCCCTCAAATTTTTCTCAGGGTCACTCTAATATGCTGCCCAGAGATTTGAATAACTGAAGAAAAGGATTTACTTAACATTAAGTAGTGCAATACAAAATTCTAGCACAAAATAGAGGAGAGCAACACAAGCAATGGACCCATAAAATATAATAAAGTGAAAAAACAGGAAAACTACAATAAAATCAATGGCAAGTAGTCACTAATCTACATGATTTTGTAAAATGTGCATTCATATTCCTACATAGGTGTCTAAAAATGAAATAATGCCAGGATTTGGTTTTGTTTTTTCTTTCCCTTTTAAAAAATTATTTCAAAGTATTACGGTGGTACAAATGGTTTTGATTACAAGGATTGCTTTTGTAATGCTTGACTCAAAGTTCTAAGTGTGCCCATCACCCAGATAGTGTTCATTGTACCTGTTAGGTAGTTTTTCACACATCATCTCCTTCCTCCTCCCCCCTGATTGATTTCCATTGAGGTTTACTTCCCTCTATGTGCATGCGTGCTCATCAGTTAGTTCTAATTTAACAGTGAATACACGCGGTGTTTGTTTTCCATTCTTTAGATACTTCACTTAGGATGATGGTCTCCAGTTCCATCCACATTGTTGCAAAAGGCATGAAGTCATCCTTCTTCATGGCTGAGTAGTATTTCACAGTATACATATACCACATTTTGTTAATCCACTCACAAACTGATGGGCACTTGGGTTGATTCCAACATCTTTGCAATTGTGAATTGTGCTGCAATAAACATTTGAGTGCAGGAGTGGAGGTGTTTTTTCAGATTGAATACATTTTTTGCTTTTTTTTTAAAAAAATTTAAGATTGTACATACAATCATTTTGAAAAGATTTAAGATAGCATGAAAGCAATCTGGACATAAATGAAAAGAAACATCAATAAATTAGCCAATTTTTTTTTTTTTTTTTTTTT
>NW_012142745.1:7136308-7141816 GCF_000956105.1 Propithecus coquereli
TTCTGTTCAAAGAAAACTGTGTTTATTCTTAGAGGTGACATGTGATTACTATTAGAAAAGCCAATTAATGTATTTTTACTTTTACCAGCATTTGTTTGAGTTTAGTCTTTGTCTAAATTTTGAGTCCTAATTTTCTATTGGCTTTTTAAAAAATTTTGTTGTATTTATTTATTTCAGATGACTGTGGATTCTGATTACAGATGGTATCAGCTGTGGACAGAGAGAAAAGAAATCAGTTGTTCAATGTACTACAACACAGCAATGCTCAGAGGCTCAGGAGATGAGCATATTTCATAATTTTCAGAAAACCCAGCATAAACTTCCACTAGCTGTACTGCACACTCTGTTCCTTCGTATAATGTGGTCAGTAACAGTGGAGTGAGTAGCACAATATCCCATTCAGCTACCAGAATTTTTGTATTCTTCAAGCCATTGGGTCTAATGGCAAGAAGTGGTTTTGAGCTCTATGGATGGAAAAGTAATTCACAATTCTAAGAAGGGAATGGCTATTTCAATCACTTGGATTTCTATAGAAAATTATGACAAGTTTACCCTTTACTTTGTTATAAAAAAGACCATCTAAGTGACTTTGCCTTTTGTTTGGTACAACTTTTTAAAGTAGGGATTACAAAGATTTTGTGTTGGTAGTAATATAAAGTCCCATCAGAATTTCTCTTTCTCAGGGAAGACAAAGGCTTATCTTTAATTCAAACATTCACTGTGGACTCAAATTAGTGTTCTTTGAATTCAGTCTTTAATCATCAAGTGAGAATGTTTGCAGCCTTTATGTCAGGTAGGTCATTATAGTCTTTACTAAAACTAATCAGAAAGATGCTTGTTAGTGACCGGGTTAAGCACATCAGACCTTTAAAACATATGCAAAATGACTTTTACATGAACACTGTTTCAATAGAAGATCCCAAGAGCTGACAGAGAAAATACATGAATCCAAAAATATCTCATTACCTGTGATGACTATGAAACTTTTTAAAAAATCTCTGTGGACATATATCATATAAAAGGTTAAAGATTACACAGTATTTCCATCGCATTGGTTGATGATTTTGCATTGCTTTCCTTTGAATATGTGTAGACAGAGTGTTGCCAAAATCAAGCAATAAAAAGGGATATTAATGTGAGAAATGAAGCGGCACTCTCAAAGCCTTTCTGACTTTCCAACTTTCAATTTGGGAGGGCGTAATTAAATATACAAATTAAATGTTCATAAAGGAGGTAGATATAGTGTAAAGAAAACTGTGGTTGGGAGAGACATCCGTATTCTAATTCTGGTTCTGTTATTGAATAGCAATGTCATATTGATTGTGGTGGTTTTAGGATGTGCGCAAATTCTTGAAATTTCTCCCATTGAAAATTGGAGTTCCTTGAATCTGGCTAGCCTTAGTGACTTCTTTTTAACCGTAAGAATGCAGTTGATGTGACCCTATACAACTGTGGTCCCCAACCTCTGGGCCCTGAACCATTATTGTTAGGAACCGGGCTGCACAGCAGGAGGTGAACTGTGGGCAAACATAAGCTCTGCCTCCTGTCAGATCGGCAGCGGCATTAGATTCTCATAGGAGCAGGAACCCTTCTATAAACTGTGTGTGTGAGGGATCCAGGTTGCGTGCTCCTTATGAGAATCTAATGCTTGACGATCTGAGGTAAAGCTGAGGTGGTGATGCTAGTGCTGGGGAGTGGCTGCAAATACAGATTATCATTAGCAGAGAGGTTTGACTGCACAATAAATGTAATGCGCTTGAATCATCCCAAAATCATCCCCTCACTCTGGGCTGGGGAAAAATTGTCTTCCATGAAACTAGTGCCCGGTGACAAAAAAGTTGGGGACTGCTGCTATACAACATTCAAGGCTGGCCCAGACGAGTCCAGGCTGTATCTACCTGATTCTCCAGTAGTCATGGAAGATGCCTGACCACCTGAGACTGTCATACTGGAGTGGCCACAGATAGGTGCCCCAGATGGTAGGTAGCTCCAGCTGAGCTTATAGGCAAGCCACCACCTTCTGTCAGCCATGTGAGGCCACCATCTTGATAACCCACCAGTCCAGCCTGCAAACGACTGTAGCTGTAACCAACACCTAAGGGCAACTTCAAGAGATACCCCAAGCAAGGACTATCCAGCCAAGCCCATGCACAAAAATCATGAGCAGAATATAATGGTCATTTTAAGCTGCTACATCCAGAGATTTTTTTTTAAATAATAAAACGATGGTAACAGGACCATTGACAAATCATTTAACTTTTTTATGTCTGTCTACTGGCAAAACCGATGTGATTCCTGACTTGCCTATCTCACAAAGTGGTTGGGAAGATCAAATAAAATGATGTGCATGAAAGTTCTGCAGAAATTCTTGCCCATGCCTTGTTTACTAACAAACTGGGAACTTATGAGAGCAGGATCATGTCTTACCTTTGAACCTATGATATCCAGAGGCAACCATTAGACAATAAATGCTCTAAAAAGATTTGTATCTGTATTGATTATTAATAATCATTTCAACAAGTAAAGAATTCTGTTTTAGAAATTTGGAAAGTACCAACATATATTTAAAAATTAATCTATAACTTTACAGCAAAAATGTACCTATTAACACGTCCACATATTTTATTCTTGTCTTTTTTTTAATAGGCCTTTTTTTTACTTTGCAAATTGCTAGGTCCTCATGAGAAAGATTGAAGAGGTAGGGAAAGAGAACAGAGAGAAACTGCCCCCTTGGTAGTATAGATGTGCAGGTGGTGACCGGCTTCCACTTGGGTGAGACCTAACTTCCCTGGACCTTTCTCATATGTGAAGCTGCTGAGGATGGAGCCCTGCACAGTATGGGGAGATATAAGCAAAACCCAACTGCTCCCAAGGAGAAGTCAGGAAACTGTCGAACCAAGAGCTTACGCTGGGTACAAAGCCATGACCTGCTGTCACTGTAGAAGAGGCAGGAGAGTTTCCTGCCCAAGACCCCCACAGTGATCAGGCAGAGTTTTCTGCCATGGAAAGACAACTGGAGCATGAACTGAGAAAGGCTCACGCTTCAGACTCAGGCCAAAACTGAGGCTGGACAAGAATAACCGAGATGCCTTGCGCCCACCCCCACCTTTGCCCTGAACCCATCAACTAAAATTAAAACAAATAAACAACAAAGTGCTGTTGAGAATGCAGAGCAGCTGGAACTCATGCATTGCTGGTAGGAAGGCAAAACAGTACAGCTACTTTGGAAAATGATTTGGGAGTTTCTTATAAAGAAAATATACTTACCATCTAACCCAGAAATCCTACTCCTAAATTTTTAACTAAGAGAAAGGAAACCATATGTCTATACTAAGATCTAAAAGTGAATGATTTTATAAACTTTATTTATAGTAGCACCAAACTGGAAACAACCCAAATGTCCATCAACTGGTGAATGGATAATAGAATACTACTCACTGATAAAAAATGAAATACTCCTCTATGCAACACTATGAATAAATCTCAAAATCATAAGGCTCCGTGAAAGATGCCAGACACAAAAGGCTCATACTGTATGATTTATATGACATTCTAGAAAAATGACAACTATAGGGACAGAAATTGAATGACAGGTTGCCTCACATTGGAGTTGGGGGTGGGGATTGACTACCAAAAGGAACATGAGAAAATTCTTTGAGATAATGAGAATTTCTGTGTTTTGATTGTGCTAGTGGTCATTACATGGCTGTATATGTTTGTCAAAAATATGTGTCACCTTAAAAAGGGTAAATTTTACTGCATGTAAATTTTTATCACAAGCCTGAGTTTAAAAAATTTATACGAAACATGGTTTAGAGGTTTTGGAGAATAGTGAAGAGTAACACTGCAAATCCTATTGTTGAAGACTTATTTACTGTTGACGTTTTTAAGATGCATTATTCACAGCTCTTTCCCTTGTGGTTTCTATTTCTCCACAATTACTAAAATATCGAATTTGATTGCAGCACATTATTGTTTGGTTTTCTCAAATATTTTCTCCTTTTAGAGAGCCTAATTAATGTCATTGTATTTCATTTAAGAAGATGTGTTGATCAGAATGTTTTCACTTCTTTATTTCCCCAGAGGAAAACTTTTGTTTCATGAGTAATTTTCTCTTGAAGTCTGAAGTTTTGTGAATCACCTCCTATTATACAGGCATTGAGGAAGTATGTAGGGCAATATTGAAGAGAACAACATATTGAATCCTTTTGTAAGTTGAATATCAATTTTGTAATATACAAAATTTCCCCTGGATTATATATTTTGTATTTTTTGCACATTATTATTTCCTTAATGCCAAGTACATCTAAGTATGCTTATGATTCATCAATGTACCCAGTAGTCAAGTTGGAGGGGCCCTTAAAACCACATGATCACTGGTCTTTTAAGCAAAGCTAACTCTCCTGTTTTACATAATGGAGATTTTAAGACAAATAGTTTTGGGGTATTGTCTTTTTCCAAAATTCACCTATGCCTCTCTCTTGCTGACATCCTAACCAGTACATTCCCCCTTACCTGTATAGCCCTCTGCTTCCTAAACTTGATATGGGGTTTGTGATCTCTTCCTTTGGTCTCCATATTTTATCTGGCAACTGTCTGTGGAGGACTCACCTTGACAGGAGACCTTGTCTCTGGATTCTTGTGTACTTTTGATTCTGCTGTCTTCCAAAGCTGGATTAGACATGTTCCTTCTCTCCCTTTTCCAAAACTTCAGACTCGTAGAAGTGTTCTCTTGGATTCTCTCCCACCTCTAAAATACCCTTGAACAGAGGGTCTCAAAGTATATCCTATGGACCCCTGGCTGTTGACCAGTTCCAGGAGGTCAAAACTATTTTCATAACACTAAGATATTATTTGCCTTTTTCATTCACTGTGTTAATAATATTGCACAGATAGTAAAAAAGCAAGGGTGGGCAGAACTGCTAGTGCCTCTGCATGAATCAAGATAATGTACTTGATTACTACCAAACTGTGATAATACTCTAATTAATTCATCACCAGCATGTACTAGTGGGGGAAAAAAAGAAGGGGTAAAAAGGGGGGCCAATTTCATTTCTTTTAAGATGGTCCTTGTTAAAACCATATGGTATTAATTTTATTAAATGTTGACCTTGAATATGTTTAATATTCTAATTTATTTGATGAAATGGGAGGTACATAAAGCACTTTTGCCACATAATGAAGTTTGATATCTTGAGGAAAGAGATTGGAGTGCTTGTATTAGTTGTGAGCTGAACTAGCTCTTATTTTTTTTTTTCAATTTTGCTTGAAAAAACTACTGACAGGCAAACTGGTTATCAGATTTGGGTATTTGGCAGACATTTTCTCAAAAACAAATGAATTAAGCCTGTCAATTTAGAGCAAATAACTGACAGTGTTTGTTGTCAGTGATAAAATTTGAGCTTTCTAGCAATCATTAAAATTTTGGAAAACTTGTTCTACCATTGTGAACTTGACCATTCCCCAATACTTAAAAATTTTTGTGATCAGATTGGCAATATTAACAAT
>NW_012142745.1:7152911-7154683 GCF_000956105.1 Propithecus coquereli
AAAGTTTATTTTTCCATGTGCTTCTATCTATCTGGCGCTATATAAACAGAATCCAGATCTCACAGTTAAAATTTATTATGATTGCTATCTAAGGGTAATTAATAAACTAAAACAAGTTCAGCATAGTTGAGCAAATTGAATAAACTAGGATCTTCAGACAAATTACATTTGTCATTCATGAAAGCAGCAGATGTCTTCTAACTGGTCAGATATTACAGACAAGCAAGCATTCATGTGAAAAATGACATATATCCATATACTTGCTCTAAAAGTTTTCATGGAAGCATAGGTGACTTTTTTTTTTAAATGTTAAGACAAACTAGAAAAGCCATAGTAATGGATATGGCATGGTATTGGTGCAAGAACAGATGAATAAACCAGGGGAAAAGAACGGAGAACTTGGAACCATACACATTTATAAACGTGGATTTAATAAATTACATACTTAGCACTACAATTTCCAAAATTCAAATTTAGTTGTAAGTTTGTTTTTTAGTTACTTGCTGTAATTATATACTTAATGTTTTATGTCTCAATTGTCTTCTTTACATAATATAGTGATTTATATCATTAGAATGATAAGTGGGATTATGTGATAGCTCTGTCACAAAATGTTGGTAATGAATAGGTAAATTATTAGGTACAGAGGCCATCTGTTCTATTTTGTTCAATTCTAGCCTTCTCAGTTTCCTCCATTTTTCAATAACGTGAAATTTCTTTTCTTCAGAGATCCCTTTGCATGAGCTTAGATACTACGGAAGCTTCCCTTTAGCCACAGGTATAAGGATATGACTTCAGGACTAATTATGCACCAGGCCAGTCTTTGCGAATAAAAGGAGTTTTAGGATATGAACACTGTTCTTGAGGGATATTCAGCTGCATTTAATAGCTAAACCATTTCCACAGAAAGATGAATGAAAAGTCTCTGATGCACAGGCTGAGTGATGGACAAATGGGAAGATAATTACCCCTGTAGGAATTCAAAATCAAAGGAGGCATAACCAAGAAAACTAAAGTGTTCTAGGAGGTCACTATGAAGGAGCTGGGACTTTAAATAGGGCTGGGCCTTGAAGAAAGAAAAAAATTAGGTAAGAATGGTAAAGAGGAAGAAACATTCTAAGCTAGGGGTTTAGGAGGGGTGGAGGTAGGGAGAATTAATGTGAGCAAAGCAGTCAAAGTGGAACTAAGTACTTTCTTTGATAAGGAAAACAGAAATTTGAAGCTAGAAAGATGGATGAAGGAAGAGGAGAAGACATATTCAGCTGATATTATGTCAAATACTATAGCTTTTATAGGCACAGCTCGACCATATTGTGGGTTCCAGACTGCTTCAATAAAGCGAATATTGCAAAAATATTGACATTTTTGGTTTCCCAGTGCATATAGAAGTTGTGTTTACACTACACTGTAGTCTATTAGGTGTGCAATAGCATTATATCTAAGTAAACAATATGCATACCTTAATTAAAAATACTTTATTGTTAAAAAATGCTAATGATCATCTGAGCCTTCAGTGAGTGGTAATCTTTTTGCTGGTGGAAGGTCCTGCCTCCACGTTGATGGCTGCTGACTGATCAGGGTGGTGATTGCTGAAGATTGCGGTGGCTGTGGCAATTTCTTACAATCTCAATCCTCGCAAACCCTGCCACTGCTGCATCACCCAGGTTTGTGTAATATTCTAAATCTTTTGTTATCATGTCAACAATGTTCACAGAATCTTCACCAGAGGGCATTCTATAATATCTCAAGAAACCACTTTTTTTGCTCATCCA
>NW_012142745.1:7154733-7157100 GCF_000956105.1 Propithecus coquereli
TAGGAGAGAAACAAAAGTTATAGGTAGCTTGATCTGTGAGGGTCTCCCTACTCCACTGCAGACCTCTCAGCTGATCAGGGAGCTGTTCAGAGTCTGTACAGAGACATTCCACCAGAGAGCCGGTGCAGCAGAGAGCTGGTGTCTGCCAATCCCAGATGTCTGCAAATAACTCCATACTGCCATTCTGGTGCATGGAGCCAGGTCTGCACGGGACCCAGCCTCCCAGCAATAGCCTTTCCATCACCCCTGCTGATCTGGGGAGGGACCATATGCTCACCAATGTAATGTCCTGTGACTGGGGGCCAAGCACACCTCCTCCCTGTTGTGGGAGCTGAACAGAGCAGGATCCCCAGCTGTCACAGCCGCCACTTGGGAAGCCTGGGGCATCTGTGTCAGTGGGTTCTATGTGTGTGGGGAGAACCTGGGCCAAACAGCATTGCCAGCCCACCTATGCAGACCCTGGGTCATGGAGACTGTGTGACTCAGCATCCACAGTCCCTACACTGGTGGAAAACCTCTCCCATAAGGGTGACTCTGGCCCTGAAATCTCCAAAGCCAGTTCTAAAGTTCTTGCTGTGCCCAAGTCTGAGGCTCTACCCCTGTAGCTCCAGGGCCCCCACTAGGCCTGTGACTCCACCCCTGAGACTCCAGAATTGTGCATGGACCCCAAGACCCCACTACTGGGTCCCTACCACAGTGCTGGGCCAGAAGAACCTGCCTGAGGTCCAACACTTCACTCAGGAGCTCCCAGCCCTGAGCAGCTATCATTCCTGGACTCGGTTTAAGAGGGTCGTCAGCAAAGAAGAACAGGTGCCCTGCAATCCTATTAACCTAGAGCTGAGAGAAAGGGAACCAGATGAGAAGAAACCAAAAAAAGAACCCTGGCAACATGAAAAAACAAAATAGTTTGACACCCCCAAGGGAACACAATGGAGCTACATTAGTGGACCAAGCTACACAAGGAAATTACCAAAATGACAGAAAAGGAATTCAGAATATGGATGGCAAATAAGATGAATGGAATTAGAGAAAGTTGAAAACCAACAAAAAGAAGCCAAAAAAATTTTTTTTCAGGAAATCAATGAAAAAACTGAAAAGTCACTAGAGACCTAGATAACATAAGAAAGGATATAACAGAACTTAAAAGAAATGTAAGAGTCATTTAGGGAATTTCAAAACACAGCAGAAAGCTTTAACAACAGGCTAAACTAAGGAGAAGAATCTCAGAGCTTGAAGACAAGGCTCTTAAGACAACCCAGTAATTCAGAGGCAGAGAAGAGTATAAAAAAGTCCAAGCAATCACTGAGAAAGATATGGGACTATGTGAAATAAACTAACATTCAAATTATAAGTATCCCTGAGGGAGAAGAAGAAAGAGTTCAAGGCGTGGAAAACCTATCTGAGGAAATTTTTGAGGAAAATTTCCCTGGTATTGCAAGAAATTCAGACATACAGATACATGATGAACATCAAACACTGGGAAGATTCACAGCAAATAGGTCATCTCCAAGACACATAGTAATCAACCTGGCCAAAGTCAAAATGAAGAAGAAAATTCTACATGCAGCAAGATGAAAGTATCAAATAACCTACAAAGGAAAACCTATCAAGCTAACTGCAGACTTCTCAGTGGAAATCTTACAAGCCAGAAGGGCTTGGGAACCCATGTTCAATTGATGTAAACAGAACACTGACAGTCTAGAATTTTGTATCCTACAAAATCAAGTTTCATAATCAATGGAGAAATTAAGTCTTTTTCAGACAAGCAAACACTGAGAGAATTTGCTATGACCAGACCTGCCCTATACAAAATACTCAGAAGAGCACTATACACAAATCAGCATAACAGATACCTACCAGCGTAAATTTGCGTAACAAAGAAAATAAAACAAAAGCAACCCCAAACTCACAATTCCTGTAAAACAATAAAACAAGAAGTAAAACAAAGCAATAAGAGACCCCCCAACAGGATGAACAGACCAACATCTCACATATCAATGCTATCAATCAATATTACAGACTGAATGCACCTCTACAAAGACATAGGCTGGCTGAGTGGATGAAAAAAACACAACATAAGCTTCTGCTGTCTCCAGGAAACAAATCTAAATCACAAGGATGCACAAAGACTCAGTGTGAAGGGATGGATAAAGAGTCCAGGCAATGGCTATAACGTAGAAGGGGAGCAGAAAAACATACAGTCTGTGTTTGCCCAGACTGTGGAGACTCTGCCTGCTAAGAAGGCGAGAAGGATGCTAAGCAGGAATTTTTAAAGAAGATTCAAACAAAATCACGTAGGATGGATTGAAAAGGGGAGAGAGGGCAACAAAGAACCTTGTAGACAAGTTATTACAAAAACTATTAATA